>NW_027152385.1:0-60000 GCF_040937935.1 Hyperolius riggenbachi
GCTCCTCTGAGGACAGTCAGTGACATGACTATGTACTCTGTAATGTGCTGCAGAAGATGTCAGTGCTATATAAATACATAATAATAATATGGTAGGACATTAGACTATGACTATGGTAGGATTAGAGTGTGAGCTCCTCTGAGGACAGTCAGTGACATGACTATGTACTCTGTAATGTGCTGCAGAAGGTGTCAGTGCTATATAAATACATAATAATAATATGGTAGGACATTAGACTATGACTATGGTAGGATTAGACAGTGAGCTCCTCTGAGGACAGTCAGTGACATGACTATGTACTCTGTAATATGCTGCAGAAGATGTCAGTGCTATATAAATACATAATAATATGGTAGGACATTAGACTATGACTATGGTAGGATTAGACAGTGAGCTCCTCTGAGGACAGCCAGTGACATGACTATGTACTCTGTAATGTGCTGCAGAAGATGTCAGTGCTATATAAATAAATAATAATAATATGGTAGGACATAACACTAGGACTATGGTAGGATTAGATTGTGAGCTCCTCTGAGGACAGTCAGTGACATGACTATGTACTCTGTAATGTGCTGCAGGAGATGTCAGTGCTATATAAATACATAATAATAATAATAATATGGTAGGACATTAGACTATGACTATGGTAGGATTAGATTGTGAGCTCCTGAGGACAGTCAGTGACATGACTATGTACTCTGTATAGTGCTGCAGAAGGTGTCAGTGCTATATAAATACATAATAATAATATGGTAGGACATTACACTATGACTATGGTAGGATTAGATTGTGAGCTTCTCTGAGGACAGTCAGTGACATGACTATGTACTCTGTAATGTGCTGCAGAAGATGTCAGTGCTATATAAATACATAATAATAATAATAATAATATGGTAGGACATTACACTATGACTACGGTAGGATTAGATTGTGAGCTCCTGAGGACAGTCAGTGCCATGACTATGTACTCTGTAATGTGCTGCAGAAGATGTCAGTGCTATATAAATACATAATAATAATATGGTAGGATATTAGACTATGACTATGGCAGGATTAGATTGTGAGCTCCTCTGAGGGCAGTCAGTGAAATGACTATGTACTCTGTAAAGTGCTGCACAAGATGTCAGTGCTATATAAATACTAGATACAGTAATAATAAGTCTAACATTTGTATAGTGCATTTCTCCTGTCGGACTCTTATTGCTTGAGAGCTGCAGCCACTAGGGGCGCACAAGAGGCCACCCTGCAGTGTTAGGGAGTCTTGCCCGGGGATTCCTTACTGAACTGACCCTAACCAGGTAGAGCCCTTAACCAGTCAACTATCGAGCAATCATTGATGGGTCTTCAGGGATGGATTAAGGTGAAATGGGGTCCTAGTAAAGTAGCAGCATTGGCTCTCCCTCCTTAGAACCTGGCCATTTTTGGGAAGCTGGGGTGAGGCAAATGCTCTGAGAAGACAGCAGCCAGGCCCCAGGAAATCTCTCTGGCCCTAGGCATCTGCCTGGGTTGCCTTTGGATGATCCACCCTGCAGATCCTCAGCTGCAGGGCCGGCGCTACCATAGAGGCAAAGGGGCAATTGCCCCAGGGCCCCAGAGCCTGTAGGGGCCCCCAAGTTGTCTCCCTCAATTTATCTGTTGCGCCCTTGGAGAGTCTTCGGCAGAGCCAGGGGGTGTCAGCCCTTGGCTCAGGGGCTCTGTGTGGAAATTTGGCTGCAACAAAGGGTCCCTACTGCTGATTTTTAGTTGGGTGGTGTCTATTGGGGGGCCCCAGGGTTAACTTTGCCCGGGGGCCCTATTGTTTCTAGAACCGGCCCTGCTTAGCTGTCCTGTAGGGCTGAGCCTGCAGGTTTGTGCAGAGATCATGCATGAATATCACCCTGGGTGATCCACATTGTCCTCAGCACGTCAGTACACACATACAACTACGGTCGTTTGTAATAAGTGAGCAATGATGGGTTAAATAGCGATCTGTCAATAAAGCAAACTAACAACTTTAAAAGTGGCCGACGATGCAGTCGTAAAAAAGCAAATAATGCAGAAAGAATATACTGGACTATTTACAAGTTGTGTTTACGCATGCACTGGTGTTTGTGTATGATTGTTTCCTAATGATCTCCATACACACACACTTTTATTAACGATAATCGTTTACAATAAATCTGGCAGGTTGGGTCAGGCTTTTAGAAAGGCTTAGCTCATCGGTCATTGGCTTTAATGATCGTTTTGTATATTTTTGCCAACGATTGTTGGACGATAACTGCTGGAACAATCGTTGTACGTGTGTACAAGCCTTTAAGGTCGCCACACATCATACAATTTTTATATCTCTTTTCAATATAAGGGTGTGGCTGCTCTGAGCTCATGGCTGCCCCTGCTGACTGCTCTGGGAATAGCTGATCTGGGCTCATCGCTGCCCCCACTGGCTGCTTTGGGCTCATCGCTGGCCCCGCTGGCTGCTCTGGGGATGGCTGATTTGGGCTTATGGCTGTCCTCTCTGACTGCTCTGGGGATGGCTGATCTGGGCTCTTCGCTGCCCCCACTGGCTGCTCTGGGGATGGCTGATCTGGGCTCATTGCTGCCCCCTCTGGCTGCTCTGGGGGATGGCTGATCTGGGCTCATTGCTGCCCCCTCTGGCTGCTCTGGGGATGGCTGATCTGGGCTCATTGCTGCCCCCTCTGGCTGCTCTGGGGATGGCTGCTCTGGGCTTATGGCTGTCCTCTCTGGCTGCTCTGGGGATGGCTGATCTGGGCTCATCGCTGCCCCCGCTGGCTGCTCTGGGTGTGGCTGCTCTGTGCTCATCGCTGCCCCTGATGGCTGCTCTGGGGATGGCTGATCTGGACAGGTGTACAGAAACAGCAAATACTTACAAATGGGTAATTGCCACTTTGCAGCTAATGACGTTTTACAAGCTTGTCACGGTGATCACAGCTGTAATGACACAACTGACACACAATCATGTGTTGTTACTATTGTCTAATGACGTGTACCTGCTGCCTGTACAAGGTGGTGGTCACTGGGCTGTATGGTATTTTATATCTTATACTGTATAGTAGTGGTGCTCAAATACCCCTTTTTAAAATTCGAGTTTGGTCGAATTCGAATAGTAAATTATTTGAGGTCATTCGAATATTCGAGTCGAATAATTTTTACTATTCGATTCGACCTCGGACTTCGAGCTCACTATTCGAGTCGGTATTCGAGCTAACTATTCGAGCTGACTATTCGAATTGGCCTTAAATAGCTTCCAACACTTGTTTTGAGGGTGAATGATGCAAGAAACCTCTTTTTTTCCAAGTAACAACAGCAAGTGATTATGTGGGGATGTTCCTTTAAAAAAAAATGTGGAAAGAGAAGTTGTGTCCTTAATTTTGTTCAGTAGTGTTACTGTATATTCTTCTTCTTCTTCTTCTTCTTCTTCTTCTTCTTCTTCTTCTTCTTCTTCTTCTTCTTCTTCTTCTTCTTCTTCTTCTTCTTCTTCTTCTTCTTCTTCTATATAGTCTTCTTCTTCTTCTTCCTTTTCAATATAGTCTTCTTCTTCTTCTTCCTTTTCAATATAGTCTTCTTCTTCTTCTTCCTTTTCAATATAGTCTTCTTCTTCTTCTTCTTCTTCTTCCTTTTCAATATAGTCTTCTTCTTCTTCTTCTTCTTCTTCCTTTTCAATATAGTCTTCTTCTTCTTCTTCTTCTTCTTCCTTTTCAATATAGTCTTCTTCTTCTTCTTCTTCTTCTTCCTTTTCAATATAGTCTTATTCTTCTTCTTCTTCTTCTTCTTCCTTTTCAATATAGTCTTATTCTTCTTCTTCTTCTTCTTCCTTTTCAATATAGTCTTATTCTTCTTCTTCTTCTTCTTCTTCCTTTTCAATATAGTCTTATTCTTCTTCTTCTTCTTCTTCTTCCTTTTCAATATAGTCTTATTCTTCTTCTTCTTCTTCTTCCTTTTCAATATAGTCTTATTCTTCTTCACGTATTTCTCTTTTCAATTTTTTTTTAAAGAAATGCAGCTATTTTTGAGCGTAACAAATAGCTGGTGGGCGCACGCATGTTGGAAGCGCCATTGTATGTGCTCCCTGGCAGTGGAAACACAAAGACAGCAGGAGGTAAATTCAGCAGCAGGAGGAGGAGGATGAGTGTGTGGCAGCAGGCAGTCAATGAGGCAGGCAGCTCGCCGTGACATAATAGCCCTGGTACCTAGCGGTGATACCAGGGCTGTAAATAAACACAACAGGAGGTCCCAGACAGCGGTCGTGCAGCCCACATTGTGTCCAATACACAACTGGGACAACACAGTTTTCAACCCGGGCACCTCAGAAAAATTAAACCTTTTTTTTTTTTTTAATGGTTTGTTTGGTTTTGGTTTTGCAACCAATATAGCTATTGTTTGACGTAATAGCTGGTGGCAGAGTGGCAGCAGAAGGTAAATCATCTGTGTACCCTGGCAGTGGGAAACACAGACAGACAGCAGCAGCAGGAGGAGGAATGGAGGAGTAGGCGAGCAGCTATTGTTTGACGTAATAGCTGGTGGCAGAGTGGCAGCAGAAGGTAAATCATCTGTGTACCCTGGCAGTGGGAAACACAGACAGACAGCAGCAGCAGCAGCAGGAGGAGGTATGGAGGAGCAGTGTGAGTGTGGCAGCAGGTAGGCAGCGTGACATAATAGCCCTGGTACCTAGCGGTGATACCAGGGCTGTAAATAAACACAACAGGAGGTCCCAGACAGCGGTCGTGCAGCCCACATTGTGTCCAATACACAACTGGGACAACACAGTTTTCAACCCGGGCACCTCAGAAAAATTAAACCTTTTTTTTTTTTTTATGGTTTTTTGGTTTTTGGTTTTGCAACCAATATAGCTATTGTTTGACGTAATAGCTGGTGGCAGAGTGGCAGCAGAAGGTAAATCATCTGTGTACCCTGGCAGTGGGAAACACAGACAGACAGCAGCAGCAGGAGGAGGAATGGAGGAGTAGGCGAGCAGCTATTGTTTGACGTAATAGCTGGTGGCAGAGTGGCAGCAGTAGGTAAATCATCTGTTTACCCTGGCAGTGGGAAACACAGACAGACAGCAGCAGCAGCAGCAGCAGGAGGAGGTATGGAGGAGCAGTGTGAGTGTGGCAGCAGGTAGGCAGCGTGACATAATAGCCCTGGTACCTAGCGGTGATACCAGGGCTGTAAATAAACACAACAGGAGGTCCCAGACAGCGGTCGTGCAGCCCACATTGTGTCCAATACACAACTGGGACAACACAGTTTTCAACCCGGGCACCTCAGAAAAATTAAACCTTTTTTTTTTTTTTTATGGTTTTTTGGTTTTTGGTTTTGCAACCAATATAGCTATTGTTTGACGTAATAGCTGGTGGCAGAGTGGCAGCAGAAGGTAAATCATCTGTGTACCCTGGCAGTGGGAAACACAGACAGACAGCAGAAGGGCAGTACACAGCAGCCCACTGTAGGTGTAAAATGTGTGGCTGCAGGCGACGTAATAGTCAAAGTGAACCAGGCTGGCTTAGTGAGCAGGAGCCAGGAGGTGGTAAAGGGTGGTAAGGCACATTAACGATGGTTCCGGCAGCCAGTTCATGTCCCCCTCTCGCCGACAACAGGGGCCAGGAACTCGCCTTCCACCCACGCCTGGTTCATCTTGAGAAACGTCAGTCTGTCCACAGACTTGTGAGACAGACGTGAGCGTTTCTCGGTGACCACGCCACCAGCTGCACTGAAGCAGCGCTCGGACAGCACGCTGGAAGGGGGGCAGGACAGCACTTCCAGGGCGTACTGCGCCAGCTCGCTCCAGATCTCCATGCGCTTGACCCAATACTCCATGGGATCAACAGGGGCATCGCTGTCAAGCCCGCTGTACGACCCCATGTAGTCAGCCACCATGCGGGTCAGGCGCTGGCTGTGACCGGAGGAGGATGCTGCTGCATGCATCTCCTCTCTAGTCACTGCTGCCGGAGCCTCTACAGTCCTGTAGAGCTCGTGGCTGAGAGACAGCAGGTCTGTGGGGCGCTTGCTGCTGCTGGATGCAGGCACCTGCTGCTGCCTCTGTGCTGGCTGCTGGACAGTGGGGGTGGAAGGCTGGGGGAAGGCTTCCTCCAAGCGCTCAACAAGGGCCTGCTGCAAGCTCCTTATTTGTTGCGCTGGGTCTCCTCCTGCAGGCGGCAGGAACTGGCTCAACTTCCCCTTGAGGCGTGGGTCCAACATCATGCTGATCCAGATGTCCTCCCTCTGCTTCATCTGGATCACCCTGGGGTCCCTGCGCAGGCACGTCAGCATGTGCGCTGCCATTGGGAAGAGGCAGGCCACGTCTGCTGGCACATCGACGTCAGTGCTGTCCTCATCCTCCTCCTCTGCCGCCTCATCCTCTCTCCACCCCCGCACCAACTCAGCTGCGCTGTGCTGATCCCCCTCATCAGCAGCCAGGTCAGGGACCCCCACCAAGTCCTCCTCCTCCTCCCCCTCAGAGGTGGACTGCGCAGCTGGTTGCCGCTCCTGCTGGTCCAAGGCTGCCGCTCCCTGTTCCAGCAAAGCATCGAGGGCCCTGTTCAGCAGAGAAACCAGGGGCACCCACTCGCAGACCATAGCATGGTCCCTGCTCACCATGTTTGTGGCCTGCAGGAAGGGAGCCAGCACTAAGCACACCTGCTGCATGTGCCTCCAGTCATCATCGGGGACGATGGACGGGAAGTTGCTGGTCTTGTCCCTTCTCTGAGCTGCGGAAACAGTGGCCAGGGCAAGGTACTGTTTGACAGCGCGCCTCTGTTCAACCAGACGCTCCAACATCGCCAGGGTGGAGTTCCAGCGAGTCGGAACGTCAAGGATCAGCCGATGGCGTGGCAGATCCAGCTCCTTTTGCACGTCTTCCAGGCTCGCACAGGCTGCAGCCGAGCGCCGGAAGTGACGCACAACATTCCTTGCCGTTTCCAGCAGTTCGCCCATCCCCTGGTAGGTGCGCAGGAACTTCTGCACCACCAGGTTCAGCACGTGGGCAAGACAGGGGATGTGGGTCAGGTTTCCCCTGTCTATTGCGGCAACCAGATTGGCCCCATTGTCGGCCACCACCTCTCCGACTCTGAGGCCTCTGGGGGTCAGCCAAATCCTCTCCTGCTCCTGGAGTTTGGCCAACACATGGGTTGCCGTCAGCTTGGTCTTCCCAAGGCTGACCAAGTGCAGCAGCGCTTGGCAGTGGCGGGCCTTCACGCTGCTGCTGAGGCGGGGGGTTTGGCCAGGTGTGCCGGAGGATGGCAGAGGATCGGAGGAACCTGCTGCAGTTCCCCTGAGCCTGCGGGGTGGCACCACCCACTGTGTTGCTGCTGCTGCTGTGCCCGCTGCTGCTCTCCCATCCTCACCCCCTTCCACCAAGCTGACCCAGTGGACAGTGAAGGACAGGTAGCGGCCTGTCCCGAAGCGGCTGCTCCAGGAGTCCATGGTGACGTGGACCTTTTCACCAACCGCGTGCTCCAGCCCTCGCTCCACATTGGCCATCACAAAGCGGTGCAGTGCAGGAATGGCCTTGCGGGCAAAGAAGTGTCTGCTGGGGAGCTGCCAGTCTGGGGCTGCGCAAGCAAGCAGCGCACGAATGTCGCTCCCCTCCTGCACGAGCGTGTACGGCAGGAGTTGGGAGCACATGGCCCGTGCCAGCAAGCCGTTCAGCTGCCGCACGCGACGGCTGCTGGGAGGCAGAGCCCTAACCACCCCCTGGAAGGACTCGCTCAAAAGGCTCTGGCGTGGCCTTTTGCTGACACGGGAATCAGCAGACACAGCAGAGGAGGCCACTGAGGACTGGCTGCCAGAACAGGCCTCAGTGTCGGCGGCAGGAGTTGCAGAGGGGGGAGGAGCAGAGCGTTTCCTCACTCCTGCTGGTGCTGCTGGAGGAGCAGGAGGGCGGGTGGCTGCTGTTGCTGCTGCTGCTGCTGTAGGCTGTGCAGTGATGGGTGTGGTGCCACTGCCAGCACCAGATGCCTTCAGCCTCTGGAACTCCTCATGCTGGTGGAAATGTTTAGCCGCAAGGTGGTTGATGAGCGAGCTGGTGCAGAACTTTAAGGGGTCTGCACCTCTGCTCAACTTCCGCTGACAGTGGTTGCAAGTGGCGTACTTGCTGTACACAGTGGGCATGGTGAAATATCGCCAGATTGGTGACTTAAACATCCCCCTACGGCATGGAAGCGCTGCTGCCTGTCTCCCTGTGGTGGTTGGGGGGGGGGGCTTGGGGGGCTTGGGTGCGGCTGGTGGTGGTACTGGCAGATGCTGCTGCTGCTGAGCCTGAGACACCAGCAGGCTGTGGGACCTGCCTACTGCTGCTGCCAATGCTTGCAATGATGCGCCTCCTTGCAAGGCCCACAAGAGCATCCTCCTCCTCCTCCTCAGAGCTGCTGAGGACGACATCCCCTGGAGGTGGTGGCACCCAGTCTCTGTCTGTCACCGGGTCATCATCATCCTCCCCCTCCTGAAACATGTCCTGCTGGGATGAGGACCCCCCAAACTCCTCTCCTGATGCATGGATGGGCTGCTTGACTGTCGCCACAGTCTTGCTGTCCAATCCCTCATCCCCCAAAGTGCCCATCAGCATCTCCTCCTCAAGATCGCCAACAACAGCAGACAATTTACTCATGATGCCTGGGGTCAAAAGACTGCTGAATGACAGGTCGGCGAGTGACGGTGAACTGGCCTCCTCCCCAGACCCTGCTGGGCGGCTGCTGCGAACAGGGGTGGTGGTGGTGGTGAGGGTGGAGGCCTCGGATGCAGAGCTGATGGCGGGCTGCTCATCCTCCGTCATGAGTTGCACCACAGTGTCTGCATCCTTTTCCTCAATGGGACGTTTCCGACCCGGCTGGAGGAAAATGGGAGCAGGTGCTACACGCTGCTGCTGCTGTGTCTCTGCAGCGTGAGTTGCAGATGCTCCTGCTGGGCGGCGCCCAAGGCGTCCACGGCCAGTGGCTATGGGAGGAATGTTAGCCACTGACGCTGCTGCTGCTGCTGCGGAACTGTGCATGGTGGCGCGCCCGCGGCCGCGGCTTGCCACAATGCTGCTCCCTCTCCTCCTGATTCCCTTGCTGCCCTTCCCCTTGCCCAAACCGCGCTGGCTGCCACTTCCAGACATCTTAAATGTTTTGGGCGTATAGACAAAAGTTTTGTAAAAGGGCGGGTGAAAAGTGGGGTACTTTAATGGAGTGGGTTGGTTGGTGAGGTGACTGAGTGAGTGTCCCCTAGTACAGTAAGTAAGTAGTAACAGTCAGGAAGTACAACTAGCAGTTACAATAATCAGTAGTAATCACAAGTAAATTTAGTGTGTGTACACTCAGACAGTGAGTGCACGCACGCAGGAGCTAGTAGCCTATGAACACAGTGACTGAGTGTCCTAGACTCCTAGTACAGTAAGAGTAAGTAGTAACAGTAAGTAGAACTAACTAATTACAATAATCAATCAGCGATCAGAAGGAAATGGAGTGTGGGTGTGTGTACACTCAGACAGTGAGTGCACGCACGCAGGAGCTAGTAGCCTATGAACACAGTGACTGAGTGTCCTAGACTCCTAGTACAGTAAGAGTAAGTAGTAACAGTAAGTAGAACTAACTAATTACAATAATCAATCAGCGATCAGAAGGAAATGGAGTGTGGGTGTGTGTACACTCAGACAGTGAGTGCACGCACGCAGGAGCTAGTAGCCTATGAACACAGTGACTGAGTGTCCTAGACTCCTAGTACAGTAAGAGTAAGTAGTAACAGTAAGTAGAACTAACTAATTACGATAATCAATCAGCGATCAGAAGGAAATGGAGTGTGGGTGTGTGTACACTCAGACAGTGA
Organism: Hyperolius riggenbachi; assembly: GCF_040937935.1. Lineage (NCBI taxonomy): Eukaryota > Metazoa > Chordata > Amphibia > Anura > Hyperoliidae > Hyperolius > Hyperolius riggenbachi. The sequence continues at coordinate 9,799 of NW_027152385.1, forward strand.
GTGCACGCACGCAGGAGCTAGTAGCCTATGAACACAGTGACTGAGTGTCCTAGACTCCTAGTACAGTAAGAGTAAGTAGTAACAGTAAGTAGAACTAACTAATTACAATAATCAATCAGCGATCAGAAGGAAATGGAGTGTGGGTGGTGTGTGTACACTCAGACAGTGAGTGACCGCACGCAGGAGCTAGTAGCCTATGAACACACAGTGACTGAGTGTCCTAGACTCCTAGTACAGTAAGAGTAAGTAGTAACAGTAAGTAGAACTAACTAATTACAATAATCAATCAGCGATCAGAAGGAAATGGAGTGTGGGTGGTGTGTGTACACTCAGACAGTGAGTGCCCGCACGCAGGAGCTAGTAGCCTATGAACACAGTGACTGAGTGTCCTAGACTCCTAGTACAGTAAGAGTAAGTAGTAACAGTAAGTAGAACTAACTAATTACAATAATCAATCAGCGATCAGAAGGAAATGGAGTGTGGGTGGTGTGTGTACACTCAGACAGTGAGTGACCGCACGCAGGAGCTAGTAGCCTATGAACACAGTGACTGAGTGTCCTAGACTCCTAGTACAGTAAGAGTAAGTAGTAACAGTAAGTAGAACTAACTAATTACAATAATCAATCAGCGATCAGAAGGAAATGGAGTGTGGGTGGTGTGTGTACACTCAGACAGTGAGTGCCCGCACGCAGGAGCTAGTAGCCTATGAACACAGTGACTGAGTGTCCTAGACTCCTAGTACAGTAAGAGTAAGTAGTAACAGTAAGTAAAACTAACTAATTACAATAATCAATCAGCGATCAGAAGGAAATGGAGTGTGGGTGGTGTGTGTACACTCAGACAGTGAGTGACCGCACGCAGGAGCTAGTAGCCTATGAACACACAGTGACTGAGTGTCCTAGACTCCTAGTACAGTAAGAGTAAGTAGTAACAGTAAGTAGAACTAACTAATTACAATAATCAATCAGCGATCAGAAGGAAATGGAGTGTGGGTGGTGTGTGTACACTCAGACAGTGAGTGACCGCACGCAGGAGCTAGTAGCCTATGAACACACAGTGACTGAGTGTCCTAGACTCCTAGTACAGTAAGAGTAAGTAGTAACAGTAAGTAGAACTAACTAATTACAATAATCAATCAGCGATCAGAAGGAAATGGAGTGTGGGTGGTGTGTGTACACTCAGACAGTGAGTGACCGCACGCAGGAGCTAGTAGCCTATGAACACAGTGACTGAGTGTCCTAGACTCCTAGTACAGTAAGAGTAAGTAGTAACAGTAAGTAGAACTAACTAATTACAATAATCAATCAGCGATCAGAAGGAAATGGAGTGTGGGTGGTGTGTGTACACTCAGACAGTGAGTGACCGCACGCAGGAGCTAGTAGCCTATGAACACAGTGACTGAGTGTCCTAGACTCCTAGTACAGTAAGAGTAAGTAGTAACAGTAAGTAGAACTAACTAATTACAATAATCAATCAGCGATCAGAAGGAAATGGAGTGTGGGTGGTGTGTGTACACTCAGACAGTGAGTGACCGCACGCAGGAGCTAGTAGCCTATGAACACAGTGACTGTCTGACTGAGTGTCCTAGACTCCTAGTACAGTAAGAGTAAGTAGTAACAGTAAGTACAACTAACTAACAATAATCTATCAGTAATCAGAAGGAAATAGAGTGTGTGTACACACAGACAGTGAGTGAGTGCACACACGCAGGAGCTAGCTAGTAGCCTATAAACAGTGACAGTCAGTGAGTGTCCTACTCCTAGTACAGTATAACTACAATACTATTAGTAAAGGACAGCAGAAATACTGGTATAGATGAGAGAAATAAACAGAGGACAGCTGCCCACAGAGGCAAGGCCCCCCTGAGGCCTAAACCTGTAAGCTTGCAGCAGCTGCCTGTCTCTAATGTAACACACAAGCTACTAACTAAAATACAATGTCTATCTAACTAACAACAATATAGGTGTATATGGCAGGTGTAGGTGAGCAAAAACGCTAGGTAAATGATCACAATAGAGCACTTGCTAAGCCAAAGCACAAAGGAGCAACTCTCTCTCTGTACAAGTCTCAGGCAAGCATGGAGAAACGGAACATGGCGGCCGCTATTTATAGGGTAGGGGCTGGCCAGGGTCCCCCTCTGTGATTGGCTGCCGTCAGAGGGCCTGGGAGCCCTCTGATTGGCTCTAAGGACATCAATCTGGGCTATGACGCTATTCGAGCTCGGTACCGAGCTCGAATAGCGCCGTTTGCTCGAATAGCTCGAATAGTGAATGGGCTATTCGAGTGTACTCGGATAGCCCATTCGAATAGCTACAGCTATTCGGAGCTCGAATACCGAGCTCGGATAGCTGAAAAAGAGCTCGAATATTCGAGCTACTCGAATATTCGAGCTCTGCTGAGCACCACTGCTGTATAGCACCATCATCTTCCATAGCGCTGTACAGTGCACAAAACAAGTAGTGGAGAGTATAGATTCTTTAGATGTTCAACACTCTGTACAATCAGAACTTCCAGCAATACAAATACAGACATAGCTGGTGTGTGACATCCCCAATACTGGTGCGTGTTCAAATGGTAAATTACAGGAGAATAAGAAACAATAGGAGGTCACTGCCCTTGCCACCAGAAGTTCCCGAATCGTTGCTGACCCAACAGGTCTACAGTGCGTTTCTGTCGGACTTCGGCGAATAAATGCATGGAAGTTATGGGCAATGCTGAAATTTTAAATGCGCCGGCAGTGCACAAGCACGTAACGGTGCAAATACAGCGGGGAAACCGGGAATCCCAGTGACGCACTTTCTGTCCAGAAGTCCATACAGACTACAGTTGTTTGTATCTTTGAGGATGATCACTGGCTGGTTTCTCACGTCTGGAGGTTTTTTTTTTGCCACCTCAGGTTTTCTTTGGTGGCCACTAATGATCCAATCTTTTTCATCCAATCTTACCATTTCTATGTAGTATAAGAGTAAATTGAGTGAGTATACTGAATGGATAATTTAGGCAGTTACCTTATATTACATAGAAATGGTAAGATTGGATGAAAAAGATTGAATCATTAGTGGCCACCTTTAGGTTGCCAATTAACAGGACAATTTGTAGTAAGCAATGATATTTTCATTAAGATAATTCAGATTTTATGATAATATAAAAAGCTGGTGGGCTCCGTGGCTTCTGAACAATCGTATTATCGATACTTTCCTTTACAGAAATGGCGATCACAACTGATTTCAATACGGCCGTGAGTTAGATGATGTAATGATGATGTAATGCTGTGACCTGATTAAAGGAAATTTTAGTTCAACCTGGCAAAATGATTTTGACTTACCTGGGGCTTCTTGCAGCCTCCTGCTCCTCCTGTGCCCATGACGCCGGTCCCTCCAGCCAGCAGCAACGACCCCCGCTAAGCTGGCCGGCCATGCACCTTCTCATTGCACGGTCGTGAGCATTCTGCGCATGCGCAATATGTGAACGTGTTCAAGGTGCTCGAGGCCGCGCATGCGCAGTAGCCGCTGGCATCTGGCCAGCTTTGCGGGGGTCTCCCCTGCTGGACCGAGGGAATCAGGAGGGCATTGTGGGCGCAGGAGGATTCCAGGGGGCTGCAAAAAGTCCCAGGTAAGTAAAAATCATATTTGCAGGTTGACTTAAGTCTTCCATTACATATGAGTTTATTATTTATTTATTTAAGTATTTATATAGTGCCGACATATTACGCAGCGCTGTACAGAGTATATTGTCTTGTCACTGACTGTCCCTCAGAGGAGCTTACAATCTAATCCTACCATAGTCGTATGTCTATATCATGTAGTGCATGTATCATAGTCTATGGCCAATTTAGGGGGAAGCCAATTAACTTATCTGTATGTTTTTGGGATGTGGGAGGAAACCGAAGTGCCCGGAGGAAACCCACACAGACACAGGGAGAACATACAAACTCCTTGCAGATGTTGACCTGGCTGGGATTCAAGCTGGGGACCCAGCGCTGCAAGGCGAGAGCGCCAACCACTACGCCACCGTGCTGCCCACTGAATGAGTTAATAACTAACAAGTAATAAGTAAAGCGACTGGCGTGCGGGCTCCAGGCTGGCTTCTGCCTCTGTTGTGAAATCTGATGCAGTCTAGCTGACCAGTCTGGTGGGGAAGAGAACCAGTCTGCCTGATGGCCGGGGCTGGTCAGGGCTGTGTCTGGCCGGGATCCAGGCCCCTCTCAGGAATGGCTGCTGGAGGGTTTGGGTCACATTCTTGCTGTGTGGTGAAGAATGTCAGGAATTCTGATCTCTTTTATCCAACTTTCAAAGTAGTTTGTTTTGTAAGTTGTCTGCCCAACAATCCCCCCTCCCCCCACACACCTTTACCCTGCTGACCTGTGTCCTGCACCCCTCCCCAGCAATCCCCCCACACTCCTGCTGATCTGCTTGTCCACACCGGTGCCCCCCCCCCCCCCCTCTGCTGACCTGTGTCCTGCGCCCCTCCCCAACAATCCCCCCTCCCCACACACACCTTTACCCTGCTGACCTGTGTCCTGCACCCCTCCCCAGCAATCCCCCCACACTCCTGCTGATCTGCTTGTCCACACCGGTGCCCCCCCCCCCCCCCCTCTGCTGACCTGTGTCCCTGCACCCCTCCCCAGCAATCCCCCCACACTGTCAGGTCTGAGTGATGGGAAGCAGACCCCAGGCCTGGACTCTGCTCACCTCTCCCTGTCCTGTGCTTGGGTGGGGTCTGTTGTTCTATGACTGTTTCTGGGCCTTTGCTTTTTGGTCTCTTTTAGTCCCCTATACTTTCCATTATATTCCACTATTTTTATATACACCTGCATAACAATGAGGAGGGTAGGTGTGTCTTTTATCTAATTATGCTAATTTAGATGTGATGTGTATTTAAGGGGTTGACTTTGACTTGTTCAGATGTCCTGATGAAGCGCCACAGCACTTTGGCGTAAAACAGCTGTATACACCCCCCACTGCTTGTACCTCTCCTGGTAACGGTACTGTAGCCTGTAACAACTGTTTTTACTTTTTGAAGAAGTTAGTAAATTATGATTGCATTGGATAGACAAGACAAATAACATTTATATCGCGTTTTTCTCCTGGCAGACTCAAAGCACCAGAGCTGCAGCCACTAATAGCAGTGTTAGGGAAACTTGCCTAAGGTCTCCTACTGAATAGGTGCTGGCTTACTGAACAGGCAGAGCCGAGATTTAAACCCTGGTCTCCTGTGTCAGAGGCAGAGCCCTTACCTACTACACTACCTACCACTGACTGGATGTGCAAACCCAGCTGTTCTTCTTTATATGAATAAGCTGTCTGGATATTCTGTTGTACTGGTGCAAGCCCCTATTCCATACAGTGTACAAGAGGAATCGGCGCCGGTAGACTTGGGCGCAGGACACAGCCGGTATATGGCTGATCCTGCTGCTGCACAAGTCCCCGGCCGTGTCCATTACTATTCCCTCTCCAGGCCACCATGGAAAGTCGGGGGAATGATATAATTCGGCTTCCAGCGACTGCTGGAGGCCGAATTATAGTGTTTTAAAAGTAACTTCAGCTCCGTCTTCTGACAGCGCCGATGTTACTCCCTGTGCGCATCTATAGAAGTAATTCCTATTATGGCCTATGGTGGCGCCGGCTGCTCCCAAATCTCCTGCGCTGGATTCACAGTGTTTGCTCATAGAGCCATATCAATCCCTGCCATGCACTGAGGAGGACCAAGAGCCAGAAACAGGCTGTCTGCTTGTGGGGTTGATGTGGTTCTGTAACATGTATGAGCTATAGGCTCCGTATACACCAGCGGTTCTGTAACATGTATACACTATATGTCACTATACACCAGCTGTTCTGTAACATGTATAACCTATGTGTCACTATACACCAACGGTTCTGTAACATGTATAACCTATGTGTCACTATACACCAGCGGTTCTGTAACATGTATAACCTATATGTCACTATACACCAGCTGTTCTGTAACATGTATAATCTATATGTCACTATACACCAGCTGTTCTGTAACATGTATAACCTATATGTCACTATACACCAGCTGTTCTGTAACATGTATAACCTATATGTCACTATACACCAGCTGTTCTGTAACATGTATAACCTATATGTCACTATACACCAGCGGTCCTGTAACATGTATACACTATAGGCTCACTATACACCAACGGTTCTGTAACATGTATAACCTATGTGTCACTATACACCAGCTGTTCTGTAACATGTATAACCTATGTGTCACTATACACCAGCGGTTCTGTAACATGTATAACCTATATGTCACTATACACCAGCTGTTCTGTAACATGTATAACCTATGTGTCACTATACACCAGCGGTTCTGTAACATGTATAACCTATATGTCACTATACACCAGCTGTTCTGTAACATGTATAACCTATATGTCACTATACACCAGCGGTCCTGTAACATGTATAAGCTATAGGCTAGCTATACACCAGCGGTCCTGTAACATGTATAACCCATGTGTCACTATACACCAGCTGTTCTGTAACATGTATAACCTATATGTCACTATACACCAGCGGTTCTGTAACATGTATAACCTATATGTCACTATACACCAGCGGTCCTGTAACATGTATAAGCTATAGGCTAGCTATACACCAGCGGTCCTGTAACATGTATAACCCATGTGTCACTATACACCAGCTGTTCTGTAACATGTATAACCTATATGTCACTATACACCAGCGGTTCTGTAACATGTATAACCTATATGTCACTATACACCAGCGGTCCTGTAACATGTATAACCTATGTGTCACTATACACCAGCTGTTCTGTAACATGTATAACCTATATGTCACTATACACCAGCGGTCCTGTAACATGTATAACCCATGTGTCACTATACACCAGCTGTTCTGTAACATGTATAACCTATGTGTCACTATACACCAGCTGTTCTGTAACATGTATAACCTATGTGTCACTATACACCAGCTGTTCTGTAACATGTATAACCTATATGTCACTATACACCAGCGGTCCTGTAACATGTATAAGCTATAGGCTAGCTATACACCAGCGGTCCTGTAACATGTATAACCCATGTGTCACTATACACCAGCTGTTCTGTAACATGTATAACCTATATGTCACTATACACCAGCTGTTCTGTAACATGTATAACCTATGTGTCACTATACACCAGCGGTTCTGTAACATGTATAACCTATATGTCACTATACACCAGCTGTTCTGTAACATGTATAACCTATGTGTCACTATACACCAGCTGTTCTGTAACATGTATAAGCTATAGGCTAGCTATACACCAGCGGTCCTGTAACATGTATAACCCATGTGTCACTATACACCAGCTGTTCTGTAACATGTATAACCTATATGTCACTATACACCAGCGGTCCTGTAACATGTATAACCTATGTGTCACTATACACCAGCTGTTCTGTAACATGTATAACCTATATGTCACTATACACCAGCGGTCCTGTAACATGTATAACCTATGTGTCACTATACACCAGCGGTCCTGTAACATGTATAACCTATGTGTCACTATACACCAGCGGTTCTGTAACATGTATAACCTATATGTCACTATACACCAGCGGTTCTGTAACATGTATAACCTATATGTCACTATACACCAGCTGTTCTGTAACATGTATAACCTATGTGTCACTATACACCAGCTGTTCTGTAACATGTATAACCTATATGTCACTATACACCAGCTGTTCTGTAACATGTATAACCTATATGTCACTATACACCAGCGGTCCTGTAACATGTATAACCTATGTGTCACTATACACCAGCGGTCCTGTAACATGTATAACCTATGTGTCACTATACACCAGCGGTTCTGTAACATGTATAACCTATATGTCACTATACACCAGCGGTCCTGTAACATGTATAAGCTATAGGCTAGCTATACACCAGCGGTCCTGTAACATGTATAACCCATGTGTCACTATACACCAGCTGTTCTGTAACATGTATAACCTATATGTCACTATACACCAGCTGTTCTGTAACATGTATAACCTATATGTCACTATACACCAGCGGTCCTGTAACATGTATAAGCTATAGGCTAGCTATACACCAGCGGTCCTGTAACATGTATAACCCATGTGTCACTATACACCAGCTGTTCTGTAACATGTATAACCTATATGTCACTATACACCAGCTGTTCTGTAACATGTATAACCTATGTGTCACTATACACCAGCTGTTCTGTAACATGTATAACCTATATGTCACTATACACCAGCGGTCCTGTAACATGTATAAGCTATAGGCTAGCTATACACCAGCGGTTCTGTAACATGTATAACCCATGTGTCACTATACACCAGCTGTTCTGTAACATGTATAACCTATATGTCACTATACACCAGCTGTTCTGTAACATGTATAACCTATATGTCACTATACACCAGCTGTTCTGTAACATGTATAACCTATATGTCACTATACACCAGCTGTTCTGTAACATGTATAACCTATATGTCACTATACACCAGCTGTTCTGTAACATGTATAACCCATGTGTCACTATACACCAGCTGTTCTGTAACATGTATAACCTATATGTCACTATACACCAGCTGTTCTGTAACATGTATAACCTATATGTCACTATACACCAGCTGTTCTGTAACATGTATAACCTATATGTCACTATACACCAGCTGTTCTGTAACATGTATAACCTATATGTCACTATACACCAGCTGTTCTGTAACATGTATAACCCATGTGTCCCTATACACCAGCTGTTCTGTAACATGTATAACCTATATGTCACTATACACCAGCTGTTCTGTAACATGTATAACCTATGTGTCACTATACACCAGCGGTTCTGTAACATGTATAACCTATATGTCACTATACACCAGCGGTTCTGTAACATGTATAACCTATGTGTCACTATACACCAGCTGTTCTGTCCTCCCTCGGCCTCCAGGTAGCCATACACTGTACAATTTTTTTTTGTCCAATTAGATATTCGATTAGACAGAAACAACATATCTGATTGACAGTAAATGAAGTGGATTGTAAGTTACCCATACACTGTAAAATATGTTTGCCAATAAGTTTAATTCAACAAAAATGTCTAATTGAGCAAAAATCATGGTTGACCACGGCACTGCGGTTATTCTGCAGGTGACATTCCATGATTGGGTCAGGCGTTTTTTTTGCCGCAGTCGACCCGCAGTCTCGTTCGCAATGTTGATCGTGGATTGATTGGTGCTGCGGCTTAATAGTGTATGAATAGCCAAAGCATTTTTGATTGTTATTACAATTGATATTACAATTGAAGGAATGAACCTCAATGTTGGTTATTGGTTGGTTGATCATAATGTCAGTCTTAATTATGATTATGAAAACAAAATTGTATAGTGTATGGCAGGGTCGTGGAGTCGTTGCAAAAATAATCCGACTCCGAAGTTTAAGAAACCAAAACTCCGACTCCATGCACCCAAAATTGGTCCGACTCCTCGACTTCGCAGCTGTGGTATATGGCCATCTTAAAGCAGTCTAACACCTAGCATTTCAACTTTGTTTTAAAAGATTGCTTACAGCTTAGAAACTATTATGCCAGATTATTTTTTTAGCAAAAATTCACTGAATGGGTTAAACATGACATTTTAGTGTTGCATTTAGCTAGAAATCCGAATCTGTGCTGAGGTTTAGATACAAATGTATGTATTTACAATGTAAATAAACAAACACCTCTCTGAGAGAACACAGATGGCTTCACCAGGCTTTTCAGAGGTCTATTTGCATTCCAAACAAAGATACATTTATATCTAAACCTCAGCACGGATGCGGATTTCTAGCTAAATGCAACACTAAAATGTCATGTTTAACCCATTCAGTGAATTTCTGCTAAAAAAAAAATCTGGCATAATAGTTTCTAAGCTGTAAGCAATCTTTTAAAGCAAAGTTGAAATGCTGGGTGTTAGACCGCTTTAACTTATGCTTTTCCAGGCTGTCATATGGCAGTGGCGGAGTTCCACCATAGTGTCGTGCTTTCAGATATCGTCTGTTTTAAGACGTCAGTCCTGTATGATGTTATTATTATTTTATAGACCTCGGCGCAGCAACCGATGTGACACAATCAGAGTTAGCAGCTGTGGATCAGAGGAATGTGGACTTTTCCTCACTGTAGTGTTTTAATTGGTTGATGGATCAAACCCTCCAAACTGGGCCCCAATATGATACTTTGGGGTTGCTAATTTAGGCGATACATGATTCAATCTCCATCCTCTGACGAGACTGACTGACAAATGCCACCCAAACTGGCCGAGCAGCTGTCTCTTCTCTGCCAACTTTACAGAGTATTTATTTATGATATAAATAATTGATGAATATAGAGCGATATAGACAGAGAATGCTGCAGGGATTGCAGGGTGTATTTATAGTGTATTTGTTGTATCTATATATTGTGCTAAGCTCTGATTGCTATACAAAGCATAAAACATTACAATTAAATCTGTCTTTTATTTTGTTATGTTCCACCTGCTTTTTTGACTAGTAAAAACTTTATTGAGTAGTGTTGCTTTACCACTGCAGCAAACAAGTCTTTAACATTACAAGAGCAAAGTCCCCAGACTGATAGCCTATCTTTCCCCCAGGAGCTGTCATATCTCAGAGCAACAAATCAAGGCCTTTCTGGAATTGTCAAAGCTTGTCAGTCAGACCAGCAGGGGGAGCCCTAATATCACATCCTGCGTATCTATATTCTCTGCTCATTGACAGTGATGTAAGGCAGTGGCATGCTGGCAGTGATATCAGACTTTTGTTGTCCTGTGTTTTCTGCTATTTAGCTGATGTGAGTGTTTTCTTCTGCAGTTGCATTGCCTCACTCTGTATTACCCGTGCTGACCAGAGGGTGGCAGTGCTGTGTTGCTGCTGCTCAGGTCCTGCAAGCCAACCTGTGCCTGGACCTGCCAGCATTTACCTACAGTATATAACAGTTACCAATACTGCCAAGCACATTAATGACAGTATATAGTGTCAGTACAAGTTCAGCAGCACTATACAGAGAACCAGTCACTTCTCTTACAGCTCATTTATGGTAACAGCAGGTGTCCGCACATGGCTAATATTAATTACTATTTATATAGAGCCGACATCTTCTGCAGCGCTATACAGAGTATGTAACTTTCCCTCAGAGGAGCTCACAATCTAATCCCTCCCATAGACATATGGCTATGTATGTATCCTGTACTGTATGTATCGTAGTCTAGGGCCAATTTAGGGGAAGCCAATTACCTTATCTGTTTGATTTGGGGATGTGGGAGGAAACCGGAGTGCCTGGAGGAAACCCACACAGACACGAGGAGAACATACAAACTCCATGCAGATAGTGCTCTGGCTGGGATATGAGTCGGGGACCCAGCGCTGCGAGATGAGAGTGCTAACCACTATGCCATTGTGCTGCCCTGCTATATCCCAGGATGCACTGTGGTGACGGGTTCACACTGCCACACAGCACTGATGTCCTAAAGGCAGCCCTGCTGTTAAACCAGATGACATCCTGCACTTCTGTTGTCCTCTATTCCAGTCTCATGCATGGGCACAGCGCCCCCTAACAACAGCAACAGAATGATCAGCTAATCAATAAATGACACAAATGCAAGTGCAAATGATACGCTGAGGTCTTTTATTGGGGACTTAAGATGATAAAATAACCGGAACATCAAATTCTGTGCGAAATTGATCAAGCAAATAATAATTAATCATCAAAACAAATCTGTTAACTGAAGAATTCAATCAGGTCTGAGAAGACTCTGAGCAAAGCCTTCCATTACCCCCCAGTGCTTGCTCAGAACTTGGACATGGCCCTAATGATGTGGTATTTAAACTTCAGCATGGAAATGTGTGCAGGACTTGACTAAAGCTACATATAAGTTTCTAGGGAGTGTCTGCAACACCTCAACCAAATAACTGTGTGTGCTAGGGCTCCAAACAAGAGCAATTATATGGTAGAGGAAGAAAGCCCTTAAAAAATATAGCACCTCCCACAGCAAAATTTAAAAAAGTATAACAAATCTTTATTCAACATTGGGTATATTAATAATCACAGTACTGATGATTCAACAAAGAATAAAACCATTTAAAAACCAAGCAAATATTCCAACATGATCCCTGCTGCTGCTGCATATGAAACAATCACTGTAAATGCAATATATTGTATAATGACCCAATGCTGCTGTCAGATATAAAACCCCACAGTAGGCTCAATATTGAGCCCAACAGGGGGGAACCCGGGTTCAGTATACAACCTAGTGTGATACAAGACCAATAAACAACACCTGTGAAAAAAAAAAAACCCACACGAATAAATATCGCATATATAAGATTATGAAATAGAGTGCACAATTGCCATCCAAGTATACAGTAATACTAGTGATAAGATGCCTAGTAAAATATTAAGGCAAAGGAGCAGCCCATAGGAAAAAGAGCATAAAGTGGAGTAGTGCAAAAATGGGAGATACTTAGCCCAGAAATGGTGAAGTCAATCTCAGCAGCACAGCAGGGAACAAGGAATCCCCTCAGAGGACAAGATCCCACTAGTTCCGCAAGAGTCACCTCAGCACAGCAGGGAACAAGGAATCCCCTCAGAGGACAAGATCCCACTAGTTCCGCAAGAGTCACCTCAGCACAGCAGGGAACAAGGAATCCCCTCAGAGGACAAGATCCCACTAGTTCCGCAAGAGTCACCTCAGCACAGCAGGGAACAAGGAATCCCCTCAGAGGACAAGATCCCACTAGTTCCGCAAGAGTCACCTCAGCACAGCAGGGAACAAGGAATCCCCTCAGAGGACAAGATCCCACTAGTTCCGCGAGAGTCACCTCAGCACAGCAGGGAACAAGGAATCCCCTCAGAGGACAAGATCCCACTAGTTCCGCGAGAGTCACCTCAGCACAGCAGGGAACAAGGAATCCCCTCAGAGGACAAGATCCCACTAGTTCCGCAAGAGTCACCTCAGCACAGCAGGGAACAAGGAATCCCCTCAGAGGACAAGATCCCACTAGTTCCGCAAGAGTCACCTCAGCACAGCAGGGAACAAGGAATCCCCTCAGAGGACAAGATCCCACTAGTTCCGCGAGAGTCACCTCAGCACAGCAGGGAACAAGGAATCCCCTCAGAGGACAAGATCCCACTAGTTCCGCGAGAGTCACCTCAGCACAGCAGGGAACAAGGAATCCCCTCAGAGGACAAGATCCCACTAGTTCCGCGAGAGTCACCTCAGCACAGCAGGGAACAAGGAATCCCCTCAGAGGACAAGATCCCACTAGTTCCGCAAGAGTCACCTCAGCACAGCAGGGAACAAGGAATCCCCTCAGAGGACAAGATCCCACTAGTTCCGCGAGAGTCACCTCAGCACAGCAGGGAACAAGGAATCCCCTCAGAGGACAAGATCCCACTAGTTCCGCAAGAGTCACCTCAGCACAGCAGGGAACAAGGAATCCCCTCAGAGGACAAGATCCCACTAGTTCCGCGAGAGTCACCTCAGCACAGCAGGGAACAAGGAATCCCCTCAGAGGACAAGATCCCACTAGTTCCGCAAGAGTCACCTCAGCACAGCAGGGAACAAGGAATCCCCTCAGAGGACAAGATCCCACTAGTTCCGCAAGAGTCACCTCAGCACAGCAGGGAACAAGGAATCCCCTCAGAGGACAAGATCCCACTAGTTCCGCGAGAGTCACCTCAGCACAGCAGGGAACAAGGAATCCCCTCAGAGGACAAGATCCCACTAGTTCCGCAAGAGTCACCTCAGCACAGCAGGGAACAAGGAATCCCCTCAGAGGACAAGATCCCACTAGTTCCGCAAGAGTCACCTCAGCACAGCAGGGAACAAGGAATCCCCTCAGAGGACAAGATCCCACTAGTTCCGCGAGAGTCACCTCAGCACAGCAGGGAACAAGGAATCCCCTCAGAGGACAAGATCCCACTAGTTCCGCGAGAGTCACCTCAGCACAGCAGGGAACAAGGAATCCCCTCAGAGGACAAGATCCCACTAGTTCCGCGAGAGTCACCTCAGCACAGCAGGGAACAAGGAATCCCCTCAGAGGACAAGATCCCACTAGTTCCGCGAGAGTCACCTCAGCACAGCAGGGAACAAGGAATCCCCTCAGAGGACAAGATCCCACTAGTTCCGCGAGAGTCACCTCAGCACAGCAGGGAACAAGGAATCCCCTCAGAGGACAAGATCCCACTAGTTCCGCGAGAGTCACCTCAGCACAGCAGGGAACAAGGAATCCCCTCAGAGGACAAGATCCCACTAGTTCCACGAGAGTCACCTCAGCACAGCAGGGAACAAGGAATCCCCTCAGAGGACAAGTCCCACTAGTTCCGCGAGAGTCACCTCAGCACAGCAGGGAACAAGGAATCCCCTCAGAGGACAAGATCCCACTAGTTCCGCGAGAGTCACCTCAGCACAGCAGGGAACAAGGAATCCCCTCAGAGGACCAGATCCCACTAGTTCCGCGAGAGTCACCTCAGCACAGCAGGGAACAAGGAATCCCCTCAGAGGACAAGATCCCACTAGTTCCACGAGAGTCACCTCAGCACAGCAGGGAACAAGGAATCCCCTCAGAGGACAAGATCCCACTAGTTCCGCGAGAGTCACCTCAGCACAGCAGGGAACATGGAATCCCCTCAGAGGACAAGATCCCACTAGTTCCGCGAGAGTCACCTCAGCACAGCAGGGAACAAGAAATCCCCTCAGAGGACAAGTCCCACTAGTTCCGCGAGAGTCACCTCAGCACAGCAGGGAACAAGGAATCCCCTCAGAGGACAAGATCCCACTAGTTCCGCGAGAGTCACCTCAGCACAGCAGGGAACAAGAAATCCCCTCAGAGGACAAGTCCCACTAGTTCCGCGAGAGTCACCTCAGCACAGCAGGGAACATGGAATCCCCTCAGAGGACAAGATCCCACTAGTTCCGCGAGAGTCACCTCAGCACAGCAGGGAACGAGGAATCCCCTCAGAGGACAAGATCCCACTAGTTCCGCGAGAGTCACCTCAGCACAGCAGGGAACAAGAAATCCCCTCAGAGGACAAGTCCCACTAGTTCCGCGAGAGTCACCTCAGCACAGCAGGGAACAAGGAATCCCCTCAGAGGACAAGATCCCACTAGTTCCGCGAGAGTCACCTCAGCACAGCAGGGAACAAGGAATCCCCTCAGAGGACAAGATCCCACTAGTTCCGCGAGAGTCACCTCAGCACAGCAGGGAACAAGGAATCCCCTCAGAGGACAAGATCCCACTAGTTCCGCGAGAGTCACCTCAGCACAGCAGGGAACAAGGAATCCCCTCAGAGGACAAGATCCCACTAGTTCCGCGAGAGTCACCTCAGCACAGCAGGGAACAAGGAATCCCCTCAGAGGACAAGATCCCACTAGTTCCGCGAGAGTCACCTCAGCACAGCAGGGAACAAGGAATCCCCTCCGAGGACAAGATCCCACTAGTTCCACGAGAGTCACCTCAGCACAGCAGGGAACAAGGAATCCCCTCAGAGGACAAGATCCCACTAGTTCCGCGAGAGTCACCTCAGCACAGCAGGGAACAAGGAATCCCCTCAGAGGACAAGATCCCACTAGTTCCGCGAGAGTCACCTCAGCACAGCAGGGAACAAGGAATCCCCTCAGAGGACAAGATCCCACTAGTTCCGCAAGAGTCACCTCAGCACAGCAGGGAACAAGGAATCCCCTCAGAGGACAAGATCCCACTAGTTCCGCAAGAGTCACCTCAGCACAGCAGGGAACAAGGAATCCCCTCAGAGGACAAGATCCCACTAGTTCCGCGAGAGTCACCTCAGCACAGCAGGGAACAAGGAATCCCCTCAGAGGACAAGATCCCACTAGTTCCGCGAGAGTCACCTCAGCACAGCAGGGAACAAGGAATCCCCTCAGAGGACAAGATCCCACTAGTTCCGCGAGAGTCACCTCAGCACAGCAGGGAACAAGGAATCCCCTCAGAGGACAAGATCCCACTAGTTCCGCAAGAGTCACCTCAGCACAGCAGGGAACAAGGAATCCCCTCAGAGGACAAGATCCCACTAGTTCCGCGAGAGTCACCTCAGCACAGCAGGGAACAAGGAATCCCCTCAGAGGACAAGATCCCACTAGTTCCGCAAGAGTCACCTCAGCACAGCAGGGAACAAGGAATCCCCTCAGAGGACAAGATCCCACTAGTTCCGCGAGAGTCACCTCAGCACAGCAGGGAACAAGGAATCCCCTCAGAGGACAAGATCCCACTAGTTCCGCAAGAGTCACCTCAGCACAGCAGGGAACAAGGAATCCCCTCAGAGGACAAGATCCCACTAGTTCCGCAAGAGTCACCTCAGCACAGCAGGGAACAAGGAATCCCCTCAGAGGACAAGATCCCACTAGTTCCGCGAGAGTCACCTCAGCACAGCAGGGAACAAGGAATCCCCTCAGAGGACAAGATCCCACTAGTTCCGCAAGAGTCACCTCAGCACAGCAGGGAACAAGGAATCCCCTCAGAGGACAAGATCCCACTAGTTCCGCAAGAGTCACCTCAGCACAGCAGGGAACAAGGAATCCCCTCAGAGGACAAGATCCCACTAGTTCCGCGAGAGTCACCTCAGCACAGCAGGGAACAAGGAATCCCCTCAGAGGACAAGATCCCACTAGTTCCGCGAGAGTCACCTCAGCACAGCAGGGAACAAGGAATCCCCTCAGAGGACAAGATCCCACTAGTTCCGCGAGAGTCACCTCAGCACAGCAGGGAACAAGGAATCCCCTCAGAGGGACAAGATCCCACTAGTTCCGCGAGAGTCACCTCAGCACAGCAGGGAACAAGGAATCCCCTCAGAGGACAAGATCCCACTAGTTCCGCGAGAGTCACCTCAGCACAGCAGGGAACAAGGAATCCCCTCAGAGGACAAGATCCCACTAGTTCCGCGAGAGTCACCTCAGCACAGCAGGGAACAAGGAATCCCCTCAGAGGACAAGATCCCACTAGTTCCACGAGAGTCACCTCAGCACAGCAGGGAACAAGGAATCCCCTCAGAGGACAAGATCCCACTAGTTCCGCGAGAGTCACCTCAGCACAGCAGGGAACAAGGAATCCCCTCAGAGGACAAGATCCCACTAGTTCCGCGAGAGTCACCTCAGCACAGCAGGGAACAAGGAATCCCCTCAGAGGACAAGATCCCACTAGTTCCGCGAGAGTCACCTCAGCACAGCAGGGAACAAGGAATCCCCTCAGAGGACAAGATCCCACTAGTTCCTCGAGAGTCACCTCAGCACAGCAGGGAACAAGGAATCCCCTCAGAGGACAAGATCCCACTAGTTCCGCGAGAGTCACCTCAGCACAGCAGGGAACATGGAATCCCCTCAGAGGACAAGATCCCACTAGTTCCGCGAGAGTCACCTCAGCACAGCAGGGAACAAGAAATCCCCTCAGAGGACAAGTCCCACTAGTTCCGCGAGAGTCACCTCAGCACAGCAGGGAACAAGGAATCCCCTCAGAGGACAAGATCCCACTAGTTCCGCGAGAGTCACCTCAGCACAGCAGGGAACAAGAAATCCCCTCAGAGGACAAGTCCCACTAGTTCCGCGAGAGTCACCTCAGCACAGCAGGGAACATGGAATCCCCTCAGAGGACAAGATCCCACTAGTTCCGCGAGAGTCACCTCAGCACAGCAGGGAACGAGGAATCCCCTCAGAGGACAAGATCCCACTAGTTCCGCGAGAGTCACCTCAGCACAGCAGGGAACAAGAAATCCTCCCCTCAGAGGACAAGATCCCACTAGTTCCGCAAGAGTCACCTCAGCACAGCAGGGAACAAGGAATCCCCTCAGAGGACAAGATCCCACTAGTGCCGCGAGAGTCACCTCAGCACAGCAGGGAACAAGGAATCCCCTCAGAGGACAAGATCCCACTAGTTCCAGCGAGAGTCACCTCAGCACAGCAGGGAACAAGGAATCCCCTCAGAGGACAAGATCCCACTAGTTTCCGCGAGAGTCACCTCAGCACAGCAGGGAACAAGGAATCCCCTCAGAGGACAAGATCCCACTAGTTCCGCGAGAGTCACCTCAGCACAGCAGGGAACAAGGAATCCCCTCAGAGGACAAGATCCCACTAGTTCCGCGAGAGTCACCTCAGCACAGCAGGGAACAAGGAATCCCCTCAGAGGACAAGATCCCACTAGTTCCGCGAGAGTCACCTCAGCACAGCAGGGAACAAGGAATCCCCTCAGAGGACAAGATCCCACCAGTTCGCGAGAGTCACCTCAGCACAGCAGGGAACAAGGAATCCCTCAGAGGACAAGATCCCACTAGTTCCGCGAGAGTCACCTCAGCACAGCAGGGAACAAGGAATCCCCTCAGAGGACAAGATCCCACTAGTTCCGCGAGAGTCACCTCAGCACAGCAGGGAACAAGGAATCCCCTCAGAGGACAAGATCCCACTAGTTCCGCGAGAGTCACCTCAGCACAGCAGGGAACAAGGAATCCCCTCAGAGGACAAGATCCCACTAGTTCCGCGAGAGTCACCCTCAGCACAGCAGGGAACAAGGAATCCCCTCAGAGGACAAGATCCCACTAGTTCCGCGAGAGTCACCTCAGCACAGCAGGGAACAAGGAATCCCCTCAGAGGACAAGATCCCACCAGTTCCACGAGAGTCACCTCAGCACAGCAGGGAACAAGGAATCCCCTCAGAGGACAAGATCCCACTAGTTCCACGAGAGTCACCTCAGCACAGCAGGGAACAAGGAATCCCCTCAGAGGACAAGATCCCACTAGTACCGCGAGAGTCACCTCAGCACAGCAGGGAACAAGGAATCCCCTCAGAGGACAAGATCCCACTAGTTCCGCGAGAGTCACCCTCAGCACAGCAGGGAACAAGGAATCCCCTCAGAGGACAAGATCCCACTAGTTCCGCGAGAGTCACCTCAGCACAGCAGGGAACAAGGAATCCCCTCAGAGGACAAGATCCCACTAGTTCCGCGAGAGTCACCTCAGCACAGCAGGGAACAAGGAATCCCCTCAGAGGACAAGATCCCACTAGTTCCGCGAGAGTAACCTCAGCACAGCAGGGAACAAGGAATCCCCTCAGAGGACAAGATCCCACTAGTTCCGCGAGAGTCACCTCAGCACAGCAGGGACAAGGAATCCCCTCAGAGGACAAGATCCCACTAGTTCCGCGAGAGTCACCTCAGCACAGCAGGGAACAAGGAATCCCCTCAGAGGACAAGATCCCACTAGTTCCGCAAGAGTCACCTCAGCACAGCAGGGAACAAGGAATCCCCTCAGAGGACAAGATCCCACTAGTTCCGCGAGAGTCACCTCAGCACAGCAGGGAACAAGGAATCCCCTCAGAGGACAAGATCCCACTAGTTCCGCGAGAGTCACCTCAGCACAGCAGGGAACAAGGAATCCCCTCAGAGGACAAGATCCCACTAGTTCCGCAAGAGTCACCTCAGCACAGCAGGGAACAAGGAATCCCTCAGAGGACAAGATCCCACTAGTTCCGCGAGAGTCACCTCAGCACAGCAGGGAACAAGGAATCCCCTCAGAGGACAAGATCCCACTAGTTCCGCGAGAGTCACCTCAGCACAGCAGGGAACAAGGAATCCCCTCAGAGGACAAGATCCCACCAGTTCCGCGAGAGTCACCTCAGCACAGCAGGGAACAAGGAATCCCCTCAGAGGACAAGATCCCACTAGTTCCGCGAGAGTCACCTCAGCACAGCAGGGAACAAGGAATCCCCTCAGAGGACAAGATCCCACTAGTTCCACGAGAGTCACCTCAGCACAGCAGGGAACAAGGAATCCCCTCAGAGGACAAGATCCACTAGTTCCGCGAGAGTCACCTCAGCACAGCAGGGAACAAGGAATCCCCCTCAGAGGACAAGATCCCACTAGTTCCGCGAGAGTCACCTCAGCACAGCAGGGAACAAGGAATCCCCTCAGAGGACAAGATCCCACTAGTTCCCGAGAGTCACCTCAGCACAGCAGGGAACAAGGAATCCCCTCAGAGGACAAGATCCACTAGTACCGCGAGAGTCACCTCAGCACAGCAGGGAACAAGGAATCCCCTCAGAGGACAAGATCCCACTAGTTCCGCGAGAGTCACCTCAGCACAGCAGGGAACAAGGAATCCCCCTCAGAGGACAAGATCCCACTAGTTCCGCGAGAGTCACCTCAGCACAGCAGGGAACAAGGAATCCCCTCAGAGGACAAGATCCCACTAGTTCCGCGAGAGTCACCTCAGCACAGCAGGGAACAAGGAATCCCCTCAGAGGACAAGATCCCACTAGTTCCGCGAGAGTCACCTCAGCACAGCAGGGAACAAGGAATCCCCTCAGAGGACAAGATCCCACTAGTTCCGCGAGAGTCACCTCAGCACAGCAGGGAACAAGGAATCCCCTCAGAGGACAAGATCCCACTAGTTCCGCGAGAGTCACCTCAGCACAGCAGGGAACAAGGAATCCCCTCAGAGGACAAGATCCCACTAGTTCCGCAGAGTCACCTCAGCACAGCAGGGAACAAGGAATCCCCTCAGAGGACAAGATCCCACTAGTTCCGCGAGAGTCACCTCAGCACAGCAGGGAACAAGGAATCCCCCTCAGAGGACAAGATCCCACTAGTTCCGCGAGAGTCACCTCAGCACAGCAGGGAACAAGGAATCCCCTCAGAGGACAAGATCCCACTAGTTCCGCAAGAGTCACCTCAGCACAGCAGGGAACAAGGAATCCCCTCAGAGGACAAGATCCCACTAGTGCCGCGAGAGTCACCTCAGCACAGCAGGGAACAAGGAATCCCCTCAGAGGACAAGATCCCACTAGTTCACGAGAGTCACCTCAGCACAGCAGGGAACAAGGAATCCCCTCAGAGGACAAGATCCCACTAGTTTCCGCGAGAGTCACCTCAGCACAGCAGGGAACAAGGAATCCCTCAGAGGACAAGATCCCACTAGTTCCACGAGAGTCACCTCAGCACAGCAGGGAACAAGGAATCCCCTCAGAGGACAAGATCCCACTAGTTCCGCGAGAGTCACCTCAGCACAGCAGGAACAAGGAATCCCCTCAGAGGACAAGATCCCACTAGTTCCGCGAGAGTCACCTCAGCACAGCAGGGAACAAGGAATCCCTCAGAGGACAAGATCCCACCAGTTCCGCGAGAGTCACCTCAGCACAGCAGTGAACAAGGAATCCCCTCAGAGGACAAGATCCCACTAGTTCCGCGAGGAGTCACCTCAGCACAGCAGGGAACAAGGAATCCCCTCAGAGGACAAGATCCCACTAGTTCCGCGAGAGTCACCTCAGCACAGCAGGGAACAAGGAATCCCCTCAGAGGACAAGATCCCACCAGTTCCACGAGAGTCACCTCAGCACAGCAGGGAACAAGGAATCCCCTCAGAGGACAAGATCCCACTAGTTCCACGAGAGTCACCTCAGCACAGCAGGGAACAAGGAATCCCCTCATAGGACAAGATCCCACTAGTACCGCGAGAGTCACCTCAGCACAGCAGGGAACAAGGAATCCCCTCAGAGGACAAGATCCCACTAGTTCCGCGAGAGTCACCTCAGCACAGCAGGGAACAAGGAATCCCCTCAGAGGACAAGATCCCACTAGTTCCGCGAGAGTCACCTCAGCACAGCAGGGAACAAGGAATCCCCTCAGAGGACAAGATCCCACTAGTTCCGCGAGAGTCACCTCAGCACAGCAGGGAACAAGGAATCCCCTCAGAGGACAAGATCCCACTAGTTCCGCGAGAGTCACCTCAGCACAGCAGGGAACAAGGAATCCCCTCAGAGGACAAGATCCCACTAGTTCCGCGAGAGTAACCTCAGCACAGCAGGGAACAAGGAATCCCCTCAGAGGACAAGATCCCACTAGTTCCGCGAGAGTCACCTCAGCACAGCAGGGAACAAGGAATCCCCTCAGAGGACAAGATCCCACTAGTTCCGCGAGAGTCACCTCAGCACAGCAGGGAACAAGGAATCCCCTCAGAGGACAAGATCCCACTAGTTCCGCAAGAGTCACCTCAGCACAGCAGGGAACAAGGAATCCCCTCAGAGGACAAGATCCCACTAGTTCCGCGAGAGTCACCTCAGCACAGCAGGGAACAAGGAATCCCCTCAGAGGACAAGATCCCCACTAGTTCCGCGAGAGTCACCTCAGCACAGCAGGGAACAAGGAATCCCCTCAGAGGACAAGATCCCACTAGTTCCGCAAGAGTCACCTCAGCACAGCAGGGAACAAGGAATCCCCTCAGAGGACAAGATCCCACTAGTGCCGCGAGAGTCACCTCAGCACAGCAGGGAACAAGGAATCCCCTCAGAGGACAAGATCCCACTAGTTCCACGAGAGTCACCTCAGCACAGCAGGGAACAAGGAATCCCCTCAGAGGACAAGATCCCCAACTAGTTCCGCGAGAGTCACCTCAGCACAGCAGGGAACAAGGAATCCCCTCAGAGGACAAGATCCCACTAGTTCCACGAGAGTCACCTCAGCACAGCAGGAACAAGGAATCCCCTCAGAGGACAAGATCCCACTAGTTCCGCAGAGTCACCTCAGCACAGCAGGGAACAAGGAATCCCCTCAGAGGACAAGATCCCACTAGTTCCGCGGAGAGTCACCTCAGCACAGCAGGAACAAGGAATCCCCTCAGAGGACAAGATCCCACCAGTTCCGCGAGAGTCACCTCAGCACAGCAGGGAACAAGGAATCCCCTCAGAGGACAAGATCCACTAGTTCCGCGAGAGTCACCTCAGCACAGCAGGGAACAAGGGAATCCCCTCAGAGGACAAGATCCCACTAGTTCCGCGAGAGTCACCTCAGCACAGCAGGGAACAAGGAATCCCCTCAGAGGACAAGATCCCACCAGTTCCACGAGAGTCACCTCAGCACAGCAGGGAACAAGGAATCCCCTCAGAGGACAAGATCCCACTAGTTCCACGAGAGTCGCCTCAGCACAGCAGGGAACAAGGAATCCCTCAGAGGACAAGATCCCACTAGTACCCGCGAGAGTCACCTCAGCACAGCAGGGAACAAGGAATCCCCTCAGAGGACAAGATCCCACTAGTTCCGCGCAGAGTCACCTCAGCACAGCAGGGAACAAGGAATCCCTCAGAGGACAAGATCCCACTAGTCCGCGAGAGTCACCTCAGCACAGCAGGGAACAAGGAATCCCCTCAGAGGACAAGATCCCACTAGTTCCGCGAGAGTCACCTCAGCACAGCAGGGAACAAGGAATCCCCTCAGAGGACAAGATCCCACTAGTTCCGCGAGAGTAACCTCAGCACAGCAGGGAACAAGGAATCCCCTCAGAGGACAAGTTCCCACTAGTTCCGCAGAGTCACCTCAGCCACAGCAGGGAACAAGGAATCCCCTCAGAGGACAAGATCCCACTAGTTCCGCGAGGAGTCACCTCAGCACAGCAGGGAACAAGGAATCCCCTCAGAGGACAAGATCCCACTAGTTCCGCAGAGTCACCTCAGCACAGCAGGGAACAAGGAATCCCCTCAGAGGACAAGATCCCACTAGTTCCGCGAGAGTCACCTCAGCACAGCAGGGAACAAGGAATCCCCTCAGAGGACAAGATCCCACTAGTTCCGCGAGAGTCACCTCAGCACAGCAGGGAACAAGGAATCCCCTCAGAGGACAAGATCCCACTAGTTCCGCAAGAGTCACCTCAGCACAGCAGGGAACAAGGAATCCCCTCAGAGGACAAGATCCCACTAGTGCCGCGAGAGTCACCTCAGCACAGCAGGGAACAAGGAATCCCCTCAGAGGACAAGATCCCACTAGTTCCACGAGAGTCACCTCAGCACAGCAGGGAACAAGGAATCCCCTCAGAGGACAAGATCCCACTAGTTCCGCGAGAGTCACCTCAGCACAGCAGGGAACAAGGGAATCCCCTCAGAGGACAAGATCCCACTAGTTCCACGAGAGTCACCTCAGCACAGCAGGGAACAAGGAATCCCCTCAGAGGACAAGATCCCACTAGTTCCGCGAGAGTCACCTCAGCACAGCAGGGAACAAGGAATCCCCTCAGAGGACAAGATCCCACTAGTTCCGCGAGAGTCACCTCAGCACAGCAGGGAACAAGGGAATCCCCTCAGAGGACAAGATCCCACTAGTTCCGCGAGAGTCACCTCAGCACAGCAGGGAACAAGCATCCCCTCAGAGGACAAGATCCCACTAGTTCCGCGAGAGTCACCTCAGCACAGCAGGGAACAAGGAATCCCCTCAGAGGACAAGATCCCACTAGTTCCGCGAGAGTCACCTCAGCACAGCAGGGAACAAGGAATCCCCTCAGAGGACAAGATCCCACTAGTTCCGCGAGAGTCACCTCAGCACAGCAGGGAACAAGGAATCCCCTCAGAGGACAAGATCCCACTAGTGCCGCGAGAGTCACCTCAGCACAGCAGGGAACAAGGAATCCCCTCAGAGGACAAGATCCCACTAGTTCCGCGAGAGTCACCTCAGCACAGCAGGGAACAAGGAATCCCCTCAGAGGACAAGATCCCACTAGTTCCGCGAGAGTCACCTCAGCACAGCAGGGAACAAGGAATCCCCTCAGAGGGACAAGATCCCACTAGTTCCGCGAGAGTCACCTCAGCACAGCAGGGAACAAGGAATCCCCTCAGAGGACAAGATCCCACTAGTTCCGCGAGAGTCACCTCAGCACAGCAGGGAACAAGGAATCCCCTCAGAGGACAAGATCCCACTAGTTCCAGCGAGAGTCACCTCAGCACAGCAGGGAACAAGGAATCCCCTCAGAGGACAAGATCCCACTAGTTCCGCCGAGAGTCACCTCAGCACAGCAGGGAACAAGGAATCCCCTCAGAGGACAAGATCCCACTAGTTCCGCGAGAGTCACCTCAGCACAGCAGGGAACAAGGAATCCCCTCAGAGGACAAGATCCCACTAGTTCCGCGAGAGTCACCTCAGCACAGCAGGGAACAAGGAATCCCCTCAGAGGACAAGATCCCACTAGTTCCGCGAGAGTCACCTCAGCACAGCAGGGAACAAGGAATCCCCTCAGAGGACAAGATCCCACTAGTGCCGCGAGAGTCACCTCAGCACAGCAGGGAACAAGGAATCCCCTCAGAGAGGACAAGATCCCACTAGTTCCACGAGAGTCACCTCATCACAGCAGGGAACAAGGAATCCCCTCAGAGGACAAGATCTCCCACCTAGTTCCGCGAGAGTCACCTCAGCACAGCAGGGAACAAGGAATCCCCTCAGAGGACAAGATCCCACTAGTTCCACGAGAGTCACCTCAGCACAGCAGGGAACAAGGAATCCCTCAGAGGACAAGATCCCACTAGTTCCGCGAGAGTCACCTCAGCACAGCAGGGAACAAGGAATCCCCTCAGAGGACAAGATACCCACTAGGTTCCGCGAGAGTCACCTCAGCACAGCAGGGAACAAGGAATCCCCTCAGAGGACAAGATCCCACTAGTTCCACGAGAGTCACCTCAGCACAGCAGGAACAAGGCATCCCCTCAGAGGACAAGATCCCACTAGTTCCGCGAGAGTCACCTCAGCACAGCAGGGAACAAGGAATCCCCTCAGAGGACAAGATCCCACTAGTTCCGCAAGAGTCACCTCAGCACAGCAGGGAACAAGGAATCCCCTCAGAGGACAAGATCCCACTAGTTCCGCGAGAGTCACCTCAGCACAGCAGGGAACAAGGAATCCCCTCAGAGGACAAGATCCCACTAGTGCCGCGAGAGGTCACCTCAGCACAGCAGGGAACAAGGAATCCCCTCAGAGGACAAGATCCCACTAGTTCCGCGAGAGTCACCTCAGCACAGCAGGGAACAAGGAATCCCCTCAGAGGACAAGATCCCACTAGTTCCGCGAGAGTCACCTCAGCACAGCAGGGAACAAGGAATCCCCTCAGAGGACAAGATCCCACTAGTTCCGCGAGAGTCACCTCAGCACAGCAGGGAACAAGGAATCCCCTCAGAGGACAAGATCCCACTAGTTCCGCGAGAGTCACCTCAGCACAGCAGGGAACAAGGAATCCCCTCAGAGGACAAGATCCCACTAGTTCCGCGAGAGTCACCTCAGCACAGCAGGGAACAAGGAATCCCCCTCAGAGGACAAGATCCCACTAGTTCCGCGAGAGTCACCTCAGCACAGCAGGGGAACAAGGAATCCCCTCAGAGGACAAGATCCCACTAGTTCCGCGAGAGTCACCTCAGCACAGCAGGGAACAAGGAATCCCCTCAGAGGACAAGATCCCACTAGTTCCGCGAGAGTCACCTCAGCACAGCAGGGAACAAGGAATCCCCTCAGAGGACAAGATCCCACTAGTTCCCGCGAGAGTCACCTCAGCACAGCAGGGAACAAGGAATCCCCTCAGAGGACAAGATCCCACTAGTTCTGCTGAGAGTCACCTCAGCACAGCAGGGAACAAGGAATCCCCTCAGAGGACAAGATCCCACTAGTTCCGCGAGAGTCACCTCAGCACAGCAGGGAACAAGGAATCCCCCTCAGAGGACAAGATCCCACTAGTTCCGCGAGAGTCACCTCAGCACAGCAGGGAACAAGGAATCCCCTCAGAGGACAAGATCCCAACTAGTTCCGCGAGAGTCACCTCAGCACAGCAGGGAACAAGGAATCCCCTCAGAGGACAAGATCCCACTAGTTCCGCGAGAGTCACCTCAGCACAGCAGGGAACAAGGAATCCCCTCAGAGGACAAGATCCCACTAGTTCCGCGAGAGTCACCTCAGCACAGCAGGGAACAAGGAATCCCCTCAGAGGACAAGATCCCACTAGTTCCGCGAGAGTCACCTCAGCACAGCAGGGAACAAGGAATCCCCTCAGAGGACAAGATCCCACTAGTTCCGCGAGAGTCACCTCAGCACAGCAGGGAACAAGGAATCCCCTCAGAGGACAAGATCCCACTAGTTCCGCGAGAGTCACCTCAGCACAGCAGGGAACAAGGATCCCCTCAGAGGACAAGATCCCACTAGTTCCGCGAGAGTCACCTCAGCACAGCAGGGAACAAGGAATCCCCTCAGAGGACAAGATCCCACTAGTTCCGCGAGAGTCACCTCAGCACAGCAGGGAACAAGGAATCCCCTCAGAGGACAAGATCCCACTAGTTCCGCAAGAGTCACCTCAGCACAGCAGGGAACAAGGAATCCCCTCAGAGGACAAGATCCCACTAGTTCCGCGAGAGTCACCTCAGCACAGCAGGGAACAAGGAATCCCCTCAGAGGACAAGATCCCACTAGTTCTGCGAGAGTCACCTCAGCACAGCAGGGAACAAGGAATCCCCTCAGAGGACAAGATCCCACTAGTTCCGCGAGAGTCACCTCAGCACAGCAGGGAACAAGGAATCCCCTCAGAGGACAAGATCCCCACTAGTTCCACGAGAGTCACCTCAGCACAGCAGGGAACAAGGAATCCCCTCAGAGGACAAGATCCCACTAGTTCCGCGAGAGTCACCTCAGCACAGCAGGGAACAAGGAATCCCCTCAGAGGACAAGATCCCACTAGTTCCGCGAGAGTCACCTCAGCACAGCAGGGAACAAGGAATCCCCTCAGAGGACAAGATCCCACTAGTTCTGCGAGAGTCACCTCAGCACAGCAGGGAACAAGGAATCCCCTCAGAGGACAAGATCCCACTAGTTTCGCGAGAGTCACCCTGGAGGATGCCCTCTCCTTGATAAAGCGAGGTGACTCTCGTGGAACTAGTGGGATCTTGTCCCTCTGAGGGGATTCCTTGTTCCCTGCTGTGCTGAGGTGACTCTCGCGGAACTAGTGGGATCTTGTCCTCTGAGGGGATTCCTTGTTCCCTGCTGTGCTGAGGTGACTCTCGCGGAACTAGTGGGATCTTGTCCTCTGAGGGGATTCCTTGTTCCCTGCTGTGCTGAGGTGACTCTCGCGGATTTAGTGGGATCTTGTCCTCTGAGGGGATTCCTTGTTCCCTGCTGTGCTGAGGTGACTCTCGCGGATTTAGTGGGATCTTGTCCTCTGAGGGGATTCCTTGTTCCCTGCTGTGCTGAGGTGACTCTCGCGGAACTAGTGGGATCTTGTCCTCTGAGGGGATTCCTTGTTCCCTGCTGTGCTGAGGTGACTCTCGCGGAACTAGTGGGATCTTGTCCTCTGAGGGGATTCCTTGTTCCCTGCTGTGCTGAGGTGACTCTCGCGGAACTGGTGGGATCTTGTCCTCTGAGGGGATTCCTTGTTCCCTGCTGTGCTGAGGTGATTCTCGCGGAACTAGTGGGATCTTGTCCTCTGAGGGGATTCCTTGTTCCCTGCTGTGCTGAGGTGACTCTCGCGGAACTAGTGGGATCTTGTCCTCTGAGGGGATTCCTTGTTCACTGCTGTGCTGAGGTGACTCTCGCGGAACTAGTGGGATCTTGTCCTCTGAGGGGATTCCTTGTTCCCTGCTGTGCTGAGGTGACTCTTGCGGAACTAGTGGGATCTTGTCCTCTGAGGGGATACCTTGTTCCCTGCTGTGCTGAGGTGACTCTCGCGGTACTGGTGGGATCTTGTCCTCTGAGGGGATTCCTTGTTCCCTGCTGTGCTGAGGTGACTCTCGCGGAACTAGTGGGATCTTGTCCTCTGAGAGGATTCCTTGTTCCCTGCTGTGCTGAGGTGACTCTCGTGGAACTAGTGGGATCTTGTCCTCTGAGGGGATTCCTTGTTCCCTGCTGTGCTGAGGTGACTCTCGCGGAACTAGTGGGATCTTGTCCTCTGAGGGGATTCCTTGTTCCCTGCTGTGCTGAGGTGACTCTCGCGGAACTAGTGGGATCTTGTCCTCTGAGGGGATTCCTTGTTCCCTGCTGTGCTGAGGTGACTCTCGCGGAACTAGTGGGATCTTGTCCTCTGAGGGGATTCCTTGTTCCCTGCTGTGCTGAGGTGACTCTCGTGGAACTAGTGGGATCTTGTCCTCTGAGGGGATTCCTTGTTCCCTGCTGTGCTGAGGTGACTCTCGCGGAACTGGTGGGATCTTGTCCTCTGAGGGGATTCCTTGTTCCCTGCTGTGCTGAGGTGACTCTCGCGGAACTAGTGGGATCTTGTCCTCTGAGGGGATTCCTTGTTCCCTGCTGTGCTGAGGTGACTCTCGCGGAACTAGTGGGATCTTGTCCTCTGAGGGGATTCCTTGTTCCCTGCTGTGCTGAGGTGACTCTCGCGGAACTAGTGGGATCTTGTCCTCTGAGGGGATTCCTTGTTCCCTGCTGTGCTGAGGTGACTCTCGCGGAACTAGTGGGATCTTGTCCTCTGAGGGGATTCCTTGTTCCCTGCTGTGCTGAGGTGACTCTTGCGGAACTAGTGGGATCTTGTCCTCTGAGGGGATTCCTTGTTCCCTGCTGTGCTGAGGTGACTCTCGCGGAACTAGTGGGATCTTGTCCTCTGAGGGGATTCCTTGTTCCCTGCTGTGCTGAGGTGACTCTCGTGGAACTAGTGGGATCTTGTCCTCTGAGGGGATTCCTTGTTCCCTGCTGTGCTGAGGTGACTCTCGCGGAACTAGTGGGATCTTGTCCTCTGAGGGGATTCCTTGTTCCCTGCTGTGCTGAGGTGACTCTCGCGGAACTAGTGGGATCTTGTCCTCTGAGGGGATTCCTTGTTCCCTGCTGTGCTGAGGTGACTCTCGCGGTACTGGTGGGATCTTGTCCTCTGAGGGGATTCCTTGTTCCCTGCTGTGCTGAGGTGACTCTCGCGGAACTAGTGGGATCTTGTCCTCTGAGGGGATTCCTTGTTCCCTGCTGTGCTGAGGTGACTCTCGCGGAACTAGTGGGATCTTGTCCTCTGAGGGGATTCCTTGTTCCCTGCTGTGCTGAGGTGACTTTCGTGGAACTAGTGGGATCTTGTCCTCTGAGGGGATTCCTTGTTCCCTGCTGTGCTGAGGTGATTCTCGCGGAACTAGTGGGATCTTGTCCTCTGAGGGGATTCCTTGTTCCCTGCTGTGCTGAGGTGACTCTCGCGGCACTAGTGGGATCTTGTCCTCTGAGGGGATTCCTTGTTCCCTGCTGTGCTGAGGTGACTCTCGCGGAACTAGTGGGATCTTGTCCTCTGAGGGGATTCCTTGTTCCCTGCTGTGCTGAGGTGACTCTCGCGGAACTAGTGGGATCTTGTCCTCTGAGGGGATTCCTTGTTCCCTGCTGTGCTGAGGTGACTTTCGTGGAACTAGTGGGATCTTGTCCTCTGAGGGGATTCCTTGTTCCCTGCTGTGCTGAGGTGATTCTCGCGGAACTAGTGGGATCTTGTCCTCTGAGGGGATTCCTTGTTCCCTGCTGTGCTGAGGTGACTCTCGCGGCACTAGTGGGATCTTGTCCTCTGAGGGGATTCCTTATTCCCTGCTGTGCTGAGGTGACTCTCGCGGAACTAGTGGGATCTTGTCCTCTGAGGGGATTCCTTGTTCCCTGCTGTGCTGAGGTGACTCTCGCGGATTTAGTGGGATCTTGTCCTCTGAGGGGATTCCTTGTTCCCTGCTGTGCTGAGGTGACTCTCGCGGATTTAGTGGGATCTTGTCCTCTGAGGGGATTCCTTGTTCCCTGCTGTGCTGAGGTGACTCTCGCGGAACTAGTGGGATCTTGTCCTCTGAGGGGATTCCTTGTTCCCTGCTGTGCTGAGGTGACTCTCGCGGAACTAGTGGGATCTTGTCCTCTGAGGGGATTCCTTGTTCCCTGCTGTGCTGAGGTGACTCTCGCGGCACTAGTGGGATCTTGTCCTCTGAGGGGATTCCTTGTTCCCTGCTGTGCTGAGGTGACTCTCGCGGAACTAGTGGGATCTTGTCCTCTGAGGGGATTCCTTGTTCCCTGCTGTGCTGAGGTGACTCTCGCGGAACTAGTGGGATCTTGTCCTCTGAGGGGATTCCTTGTTCCCTGCTGTGCTGAGGTGACTCTCGCGGAACTAGTGGGATCTTGTCCTCTGAGGGGATTCCTTGTTCCCTGCTGTGCTGAGGTGACTCTCGCGGAACTAGTGGGATCTTGTCCTCTGAGGGGATTCCTTGTTCCCTGCTGTG
Source organism: Hyperolius riggenbachi (assembly GCF_040937935.1). Lineage (NCBI taxonomy): Eukaryota > Metazoa > Chordata > Amphibia > Anura > Hyperoliidae > Hyperolius > Hyperolius riggenbachi. Next base: position 40,792 of record NW_027152385.1, read on the forward strand.
CTGAGGTGACTCTCGCGGAACTAGTGGGATCTTGTCCTCTGAGGGGATTCCTTGTTCCCTGCTGTGCTGAGGTGACTCTCGCGGCACTAGTGGGATCTTGTCCTCTGAGGGGATTCCTTGTTCCCTGCTGTGCTGAGGTGACTCTCGCGGAACTAGTGGGATCTTGTCCTCTGAGGGGATTCCTTGTTCCCTGCTGTGCTGAGGTGACTCTCGCGGAACTAGTGGGATCTTGTCCTCTGAGGGGATTCCTTGTTCCCTGCTGTGCTGAGGTGACTCTCGCGGAACTAGTGGGATCTTGTCCTCTGAGGGGATTCCTTGTTCCCTGCTGTGCTGAGGTGACTCTCGCGGAACTAGTGGGATCTTGTCCTCTGAGGGGATTCCTTGTTCCCTGCTGTGCTGAGGTGACTCTCGCGGCACTAGTGGGATCTTGTCCTCTGAGGGGATTCCTTGTTCCCTGCTGTGCTGAGGTGACTCTCGCGGAACTAGTGGGATCTTGTCCTCTGAGGGGATTCCTTGTTCCCTGCTGTGCTGAGGTGACTCTCGCGGAACTAGTGGGATCTTGTCCTCTGAGGGGATTCCTTGTTCCCTGCTGTGCTGAGGTGACTCTCGCGGCACTAGTGGGATCTTGTCCTCTGAGGGGATTCCTTGTTCCCTGCTGTGCTGAGGTGACTCTCGCGGAACTAGTGGGATCTTGTCCTCTGAGGGGATTCCTTGTTCCCTGCTGTGCTGAGGTGACTCTCGCGGAACTAGTGGGATCTTGTCCTCTGAGGGGATTCCTTGTTCCCTGCTGTGCTGAGGTGACTCTCGCGGCACTAGTGGGATCTTGTCCTCTGAGGGGATTCCTTGTTCCCTGCTGTGCTGAGGTGACTCTCGCGGTACTAGTGGGATCTTGTCCTCTGAGGGGATTCCTTGTTCCCTGCTGTGCTGAGGTGACTCTCGCGGAACTAGTGGGATCTTGTCCTCTGAGGGGATTCCTTGTTCCCTGCTGTGCTGAGGTGACTCTCGCGGCACTAGTGGGATCTTGTCCTCTGAGGGGATTCCTTGTTCCCTGCTGTGCTGAGGTGACTCTCGCGGAACTAGTGGGATCTTGTCCTCTGAGGGGATTCCTTGTTCCCTGCTGTGCTGAGGTGACTCTCGCGGAACTAGTGGGATCTTGTCCTCTGAGGGGATTCCTTGTTCCCTGCTGTGCTGAGGTGACTCTCGCGGCACTAGTGGGATCTTGTCCTCTGAGGGGATTCCTTGTTCCCTGCTGTGCTGAGGTGACTCTCGCGGAACTAGTGGGATCTTGTCCTCTGAGGGGATTCCTTGTTCCCTGCTGTGCTGAGGTGACTCTCGCGGCACTAGTGGGATCTTGTCCTCTGAGGGGATTCCTTGTTCCCTGCTGTGCTGAGGTGACTCTCGCGGAACTAGTGGGATCTTGTCCTCTGAGGGGATTCCTTGTTCCCTGCTGTGCTGAGGTGACTCTCGCAGAACTAGTGGGATCTTGTCCTCTGAGGGGATTCCTTGTTCCCTGCTGTGCTGAGGTGACTCTCGCGGAAGTAGTGGGATCTTGTCCTCTGAGGGGATTCCTTGTTCCCTGCTGTGCTGAGGTGACTCTCGCGGAACTAGTGGGATCTTGTCCTCTGAGGGGATTCCTTGTTCCCTGCTGTGCTGAGGTGACTCTCGCGGAACTAGTGGGATCTTGTCCTCTGAGGGGATTCCTTGTTCCCTGCTGTGCTGAGGTGACTCTCGCGGCACTAGTGGGATCTTGTCCTCTGAGGGGATTCCTTGTTCCCTGCTGTGCTGAGGTGACTCTCGCGGCACTAGTGGGATCTTGTCCTCTGAGGGGATTCCTTGTTCCCTGCTGTGCTGAGGTGACTCTCGCGGAACTAGTGGGATCTTGTCCTCTGAGGGGATTCCTTGTTCCCTGCTGTGCTGAGGTGACTCTCGCGGAACTAGTGGGATCTTGTCCTCTGAGGGGATTCCTTGTTCCCTGCTGTGCTGAGGTGACTTTCGTGGAACTAGTGGGATCTTGTCCTCTGAGGGGATTCCTTGTTCCCTGCTGTGCTGAGGTGATTCTCGCGGAACTAGTGGGATCTTGTCCTCTGAGGGGATTCCTTGTTCCCTGCTGTGCTGAGGTGACTCTCGCGGCACTAGTGGGATCTTGTCCTCTGAGGGGATTCCTTATTCCCTGCTGTGCTGAGGTGACTCTCGCGGAACTAGTGGGATCTTGTCCTCTGAGGGGATTCCTTGTTCCCTGCTGTGCTGAGGTGACTCTCGCGGATTTAGTGGGATCTTGTCCTCTGAGGGGATTCCTTGTTCCCTGCTGTGCTGAGGTGACTCTCGCGGATTTAGTGGGATCTTGTCCTCTGAGGGGATTCCTTGTTCCCTGCTGTGCTGAGGTGACTCTCGCGGAACTAGTGGGATCTTGTCCTCTGAGGGGATTCCTTGTTCCCTGCTGTGCTGAGGTGACTCTCGCGGAACTAGTGGGATCTTGTCCTCTGAGGGGATTCCTTGTTCCCTGCTGTGCTGAGGTGACTCTCGCGGCACTAGTGGGATCTTGTCCTCTGAGGGGATTCCTTGTTCCCTGCTGTGCTGAGGTGACTCTCGCGGCACTAGTGGGATCTTGTCCTCTGAGGGGATTCCTTGTTCCCTGCTGTGCTGAGGTGACTCTCGCGGTACTAGTGGGATCTTGTCCTCTGAGGGGATTCCTTGTTCCCTGCTGTGCTGAGGTGACTCTCGCGGAACTAGTGGGATCTTGTCCTCTGAGGGGATTCCTTGTTCCCTGCTGTGCTGAGGTGACTTTCGTGGAACTAGTGGGATCTTGTCCTCTGAGGGGATTCCTTGTTCCCTGCTGTGCTGAGGTGATTCTCGCGGAACTAGTGGGATCTTGTCCTCTGAGGGGATTCCTTGTTCCCTGCTGTGCTGAGGTGACTCTCGCGGCACTAGTGGGATCTTGTCCTCTGAGGGGATTCCTTATTCCCTGCTGTGCTGAGGTGACTCTCGCGGAACTAGTGGGATCTTGTCCTCTGAGGGGATTCCTTGTTCCCTGCTGTGCTGAGGTGACTCTCGCGGATTTAGTGGGATCTTGTCCTCTGAGGGGATTCCTTGTTCCCTGCTGTGCTGAGGTGACTCTCGCGGATTTAGTGGGATCTTGTCCTCTGAGGGGATTCCTTGTTCCCTGCTGTGCTGAGGTGACTCTCGCGGAACTAGTGGGATCTTGTCCTCTGAGGGGATTCCTTGTTCCCTGCTGTGCTGAGGTGACTCTCGCGGAACTAGTGGGATCTTGTCCTCTGAGGGGATTCCTTGTTCCCTGCTGTGCTGAGGTGACTCTCGCGGATTTAGTGGGATCTTGTCCTCTGAGGGGATTCCTTGTTCCCTGCTGTGCTGAGGTGACTCTCGCGGAACTAGTGGGATCTTGTCCTCTGAGGGGATTCCTTGTTCCCTGCTGTGCTGAGGTGACTCTCGCGGAACTAGTGGGATCTTGTCCTCTGAGGGGATTCCTTGTTCCCTGCTGTGCTGAGGTGACTCTCGCGGCACTAGTGGGATCTTGTCCTCTGAGGGGATTCCTTGTTCCCTGCTGTGCTGAGGTGACTCTCGCGGAACTAGTGGGATCTTGTCCTCTGAGGGGATTCCTTGTTCCCTGCTGTGCTGAGGTGACTCTCGCGGTACTAGTGGGATCTTGTCCTCTGAGGAGATTCCTTGTTCCCTGCTGTGCTGAGGTGACTCTCGCGGAACTAGTGGGATCTTGTCCTCTGAGGGGATTCCTTGTTCCCTGCTGTGCTGAGGTGACTCTCGCGGCACTAGTGGGATCTTGTCCTCTGAGGGGATTCCTTGTTCCCTGCTGTGCTGAGGTGACTCTCGCGGAACTAGTGGGATCTTGTCCTCTGAGGGGATTCCTTGTTCCCTGCTGTGCTGAGGTGACTCTCGCGGAACTAGTGGGATCTTGTCCTCTGAGGGGATTCCTTGTTCCCTGCTGTGCTGAGGTGACTCTCGCGGCACTAGTGGGATCTTGTCCTCTGAGGGGATTCCTTGTTCCCTGCTGTGCTGAGGTGACTCTCGCGGAACTAGTGGGATCTTGTCCTCTGAGGGGATTCCTTGTTCCCTGCTGTGCTGAGGTGACTCTCGCGGCACTAGTGGGATCTTGTCCTCTGAGGGGATTCCTTGTTCCCTGCTGTGCTGAGGTGACTCTCGCGGAACTAGTGGGATCTTGTCCTCTGAGGGGATTCCTTGTTCCCTGCTGTGCTGAGGTGACTCTCGCGGAACTAGTGGGATCTTGTCCTCTGAGGGGATTCCTTGTTCCCTGCTGTGCTGAGGTGACTCTCGCGGAACTAGTGGGATCTTGTCCTCTGAGGGGATTCCTTGTTCCCTGCTGTGCTGCTGAGATTGGCTTCACCATTTCTGGGCTAAGTATCTCCTATTTTTTGCACTTCTCCACTTTATGCTCTTTCCTATGGGCTGCTCCTTTGCCTTAATATTTTACTAGGCATCTCATCACTAGTAATACTGTATACTTGGATAGCAATTGTGCACTTTATTTCATAATCTTATATATGTGATATTTGTTAGTGTGTGTTTTGTATTATTGCACAGGTGTTTATTGGTCCTGCATCACACTAGGTTGTATACTGAACCCGGGTTCTCTCCCTGTTGGGCCCAATATTGAGCCTACTGTGGGGTGTTATATCTGACAGCAGCATTGGGTCATTATACAATATATTGCATTGAGAGTGATTGTTTCATATGCAGCAGGGATCATGTTGGAATATTTGCTTGGTTTGTAAATGGTTTTATTCTTAATTGCATCATCAGTACTGTGATTATTAATATACCCAATGTTGAATAAAGATTTTTGTTATACTTTTTCAAATTTTGCTGTGGGAGGTGCTATTTTTTAAGGGCTTTCTTCCTCTACCATATAATTGCTCTTGTTTGGAGCCCTAGCACACACAGTTATCTGGTTGAGGTGTTGCAGACACTCCCTAGAAACTAACTCCCATTAATGCACACTAACTAACACTAACACACATTAATGCACACTAACACACCCTAATACACACTAATGCTTGATAACTCACACTAACGCACTGTAATGCACACTAACTCACACTAACGCACACTAACTCACACTAATGCACACTAACGCACACTAACGCACTCTAATGCACACTAACACGTACTAACTCCCATTAATGCACACTAACGCACACTAATGCACACTAACTCACACTAATGCACACTAACACACACTAACGCACTCTAATGCACACTAACTCACACTAACGCACTCTAATGCACACTAACTCATACTAATGCACACTAACGCACACTAACGCACTCTAATGCACACTAACACGTACTAACTCCCATTAATGCACACTAACGCACACTAATGCACACTAACTCACACTAATGCACACTAACACACACTAACGCACTCTAATGCACACTAACTCATACTAATGCACACTAATGCACACTAACTCATACTAACTCATACTAATGCACACTAATGCACACTAACTCATACTAATGCACACTAACACACACTAACTCATACTAATGCACACTAACTCATACTAATGCACACTAACGCACACTAACTCATACTAATGCACACTAACTCATACTAATGCACACTAACGCACACTAACTCATACTAATGCACACTAACGCACACTTAAGTACACTAACGCACACTAACACGTACTAATGCACACTGACACACACCAATGCACACTAACGCACTGTAATGCACACTAATGCACACTGGAGCACTGAGCCACTTATGCCACAGTACTCCTGCAGTCTGTTGAGCGAGATTTCATGGTCAGCTATACCTATTATTAATGAAATTGATGCCATTTTTGTACTGTTAATGGCAGAGGCCTCAAACATGACACAGTCAATCACTGGGTGACTGCGGTTTAATTTCAGGGATAGTGGGAGGAGCCTACACCTCATCAAATTTCATCCATTCATTTTGAATGAGAAAATGTAAACTGCCGCTGTCAGGGCCGGATTTAGGCCAAGGCTAGCTAGGCCATGGCCTAGGGCACCACAGGAGGAAGGGCTACCTATACTGGAGGAAAATGGGGGGTCATCTAACTACCTATACTGAAGGGGGCGGCTGGTGACAGTGGCCTAGGGCAGTAAAGAGGACAAATTCGGCCCTGGCCGCTGGTGTTAGACTGTTAAAACTGGACACGATCGGTCACAGGGTGACTGAGGTCACGACTGGAGATCGTTCAGAAATTGCACAATTGGTCCAATCTGATTGGTCCAATCGTGCAATCTGATTGGTCCAATATAATTGTCCAATTCTGCAATTCTATTGGTCCAGTCTGAGTAGCTATATCTGATTGGTCCAACTCGTTGGACGTATGTCTTTTTTCAACCCAAATAACTATGTAACTATGTAACAATTGTGCAGTGTGATTGGGACAATGTGAGTTGCCCAATCGTGCAATGTAATTGATCCAATTGTGCAGTGTGATTGGTCCAATCTGATTGATGCAATTGTGCAATTCAATTGGTCCATTCTGATTGGTGCAATGGAATTGCACAAATGAACTAGTAGCCCAATCATTCAATTCGATTATCTGATTCATACAACCTATTTGGTCCAGTCGTGCAATCTGAGGAGGCGCGTGATGATCAGAGAGATCGCCCACGCAGCGTAGCGCCATCCATACTTTGCACATTTCTTCAGCCCATAGCAGTGCAGGCTACTTGTGATTAGTTAGGAGGATGGAGAGGGAACAAACGGAATCCAGGGGGCTGGAGGAAGACCCTCTACCTTATTTCTCACTCTGTACACTTTGAAGACTCCCGGGTACAATTTTATATCACAGCAAGGGGGTTGCTGAGCTGGGCTCCTACACCAGGTATGACACCTGGTTTGCTGGTGCACAATCCCTCTGTGAGTCACCACTTCACAATGTAAATATATACTATATTGAATGAAGGAGGCACTCAAATGGCGTATAAACTTGCGTTCATCAAATAGGAGCAAAACACGACATGTTTCGGGGAAATCCCCTTCACCTGAGGAAGGGGATTTCCCCGAAACATGTCGTGTTTTGCTACTATTTGATAAACGCAAGTTTATACGCCATTTGAGTGCCTCCTTCATTCAATATAGTACAATTTTATATCAGTGGGGTCCCTGGGAAACATGCAGGATTCCACAATCAGGTACAATAACAAAGATCATGTCCTTCTGTCCTCACCCTTCTCCTATTTCTACAATCTGCTGCATGTAGCTGTCACTTCCTGCCAGGACATTGCAAAATATTCAGCTTCTGGTTTTATACAGGAAACATATTACAGCCTAGCAGAGCCCAGAATCATTCATTGCTCTGTGCTGTGATTCTGGGCTGGGGTTCCTAGTTATGATTGTGGACTGAGGTTCTGGACTGAAGTTTTGGGTAATGATTCTGGAATGAGGTTCTGGGTTATGGTTTTGGGCTGATGTTCTGGGTTATTATTCTGGACTGAGGTTCTGGACTGAAGTTCTGGACTGAGGTTTTGGGTAATGATTCTGGAATGAGGTTCTGAGTTATGGTTCTGGGCTGATGTTCTGGGTTATGATTCTGGACTGAGGTTCTGGGCTGAGGTTCTGGGTTATGATTCTGGACTGAGGTTGTGGGTTATGATTCTGGCCTGAGGTTCTGGGTTATGATTCTGGCCTGAGGTTCTGGGTTATGATTCTGGCCTGAGGTTCTGGGTTATTATTCTGGGCTGTGATTCTGGGTTATGATTCTGGGCTGAGGATTTGGACTGTGATTCTGGACTGAGGTTGTGGGTTATGATTCTGGACTGAGGTTGTGGGTTATGGTTCTGGACTGAGGTTCTGGGTTATGGTTCTGGACTGAGGTTCTGGGTTATGGTTCTGGACTGAGGTTCTGGGTTATGGTTCTGGACTGAGGTTCTGGGTTAGGATTCTGGGCTGAGGATCTGGACTGAGGTTCTGGGTTATGATTCTGGCTGAGGTTCTGGGTTATGATTCTGGCTGAGGTTCTGGATTATGATTCTGGACTGAGTTTCTGGACCTAGGTTCTGGGTTATGATTCTGGACTGAGGTTCTGGGTTATGATTCTGGCTGAGGTTCTGGATTATGATTCTGGACTGAGTTTCTGGACCTAGGTTCTGGGTTATGATTCTGGACTGAGGTTCTGGGTTATGATTCTGGCTGAGGTTCTGGGCTGAGGTTCTGGGCTGAGGTTCTGGGCTGTAGTTCTGGGTTATGATTCTGAACTGAAGTTCTGGGTTATGATTCTGGACTGAGGTTCTGGGTTATTATTCTGGGCTGAAGTTCTGGGTTATGATTCTGGGCTGAGGATTTGGACTGAGGTTCTGGGTTATGATTCTGGCCTGAAGTTCTGGGTTATGATTCTGGACTGAGCTTCTGGGTTAGGATTCTGGACTGAGCTTCTGGGTTATGATTCTGGACTGAGGTTCTGGGTTATGATTCTGGACTGAGGTTCTAGACTGAGGTTCTGGGTTATGATTCTGGCTGAGGTTCTGGGTTATGATTCTGGACTGAGGTTCTGGGCTGAGGTTCTGAGTTATGATTCTGGGCTGAGTTTCTGGACTGAGGTTCTGGGTTATGATTCTGGACTGAGGTTCTGGGTTATGATTCTGGCTGAGGTTCTGGACTGAGGTTCGGGATTATTATTCTGGCTGAGGTTCTGGGCTGAGGTTCTGGGTTATGATTCTGGGCTGAGGTTCTGAGTCATGATTCTTGGCTGAGGTTCTGGGCAGTGATTCTGGACTGAGGTTCTGGGTTGTGATTCTGGGTTATGACTCTGGACTAAGGTTCTGAGCTGTGATTCTGGACTAAGGCTCTGGACTGAGGTTCTGGATAATGATTCTGGGCTGAGGTTCTGGGTTATCATTCTGGACTGAGGTTCTGGGTTATCATTCTGGACTGAGGTTCTGGGTTATGATTCTGGACTGAGGTTCTGGGTTATGATTCTGGACTGAGGTTCTGGGTTATGATTCTGGGTTGAGGTTCTGGGCTATGGATCTGGGCTGAGGTTCTGGAGTAAAGCTCTGTGCTGAGGTTCAGGGTTATGATTCTGGGCTGAAGTAGTGGGTTATGATTCTGAGCTGAGGTTCTGGGTTAGGATTCTGGACTGAGGTTCTAGGCTGTGATTCTGGGCTGAGGTTCAGGGTTATGATACTGGGCTGAAGTTCTGGAGCAAGGCTCTGCGCTGAGGTTCTGTGTTATGATTCTGGGCTGAAGTTCTGTGTTATGATTCTGGGCTGAAGTTCTGTGTTATGATTCTGGGCTGAGGTTCTGGGTAATGATTCTGGGCTGAAGTTCTATGTTATGATTCTGGGCTGAGGTTCTGGGTAATGTTTCTGGGCTGAAGTTCTGGGTTATGATTCTGGGCTGAAGTTCTGGTTATGATTCTGGACTGAGGTTCTGGGCAGTGATTCTGGGCTGAGGTTCAGGGTTATGATTCTGGGCTGAGGTTCTGGGTTGAGGTTCTGGGCTGAGGTTTTGGGATGAGGTTCTGGGTTATGATTCTGGAATGAGGTTCTGGTCTGTGACTCTGGACTGAGGTTCTGGGTTATGGTTCTGAGCTGCAGTTTTGGGTTATGATTCTGGGCTTAAGTTCTGGGTTATGATTCTTGGCCGAGTTTCTGGCTTATGATTCTGGGCTGAAGTTTTGGGTTATGATTCTGGGCTGAAGTTCTGGGTTATGATTCTGGGCTGAAGTTCTGGGTTATGATTCTGGGCTGAAATTCTGGGTTATCATTCTGGGATGAGGTTCTGGGTTATGATTCTGGGCTGAGGATCTGGGTTATGATTCTGGACTGTGGTTCTGGGTTATGATTCTGGGCTGAGGTTCTGGGTTATGATTCTGGGCTGAAGTTCCGGTTATGATGTTAGCCTGAGGTTCTGGTTTATGATTCTGGGCTGAGGTTTTGGGTTATGATTCTGGGTTGAGGTTCTGGTTTATGATTCTGGGTTGAGGTTCTGGTTTATGATTCTGGGTTGAGGTTCTGGTTTATGATTCTGGGCTGAAGTTCTGGACTGAGGTTCTGGTTTATGATTCTGGACTGAGATTCTGGTTTATGATTCTGGGCTGAGGTTTTGGGTTATGATTCTGGGTTGAGGTTCTGGACTGAGGTTCTGGTTTATGATTCTGGGATAGCTTCTGGGCTGTGATTGTGGGTTATGGTTCTGAGCTGAGGTTCTGGGTTATGATTCTGGGCTGAAGTTCTGGGTTCTGATTCTGGGCAGAGGTTCTGGGTTTTGATTCTGGGCTGAGGTTCTGGGTTCTGATTCTGGGCTGAAGTTCTGGGTTATGATTCTGGGCTGAGGTTCTGGGTTATAAATTCTGGGATGAGGTTCTGGGTTATGATTCTGGGCTGAAGTTCTGAGTTATGATTCTGGGCTGAGGTTCTGGACTGAGGTTCTGGTTTATGATTCAAGGATAGGTTCTGGGCTGTGATTCTGGGCTGAGGTTCTGGCCGGGTTATGGTTCTGGGCTGAGGTTCTGTGTTATGATTCTGGGCTGAGGTTCTGGGTAATGATTCTGGGCTGAAGTTCTATGTTATGATTCTGGGCTGAAGTTCTATGTTATGATTCTGGGCTGAGGTTCTGGGTAATGTTTCTGGGATAAAGTTCTGGGTTATGATTCTGGGCTGAAGTTCTGGTTATGATTCTGGACTGAGGTTCTGGGCTGTGATTCTGGGCAGTGATTCTGGGCTGAGGTTCAGGGTTATGATTCTGGGCTGAGGTTCTGGGCTGAGGTTTTGGGATGAGGTTCTGGGTTATGATTCTGGAATGAGGTTCTGGTCTGTGACTCTGGACTGAGGTTCTGGGTTATGGTTCTGGGTTATGGTTCTGAGCTGCAGTTTTGGGTTATGATTCTGGGCTTAAGTTCTGGGTTATGATTCTTGGCCGAGTTTCTGGCTTATGATTCTGGGCTGAAGTTTTGGGTTATGATTCTGGGCTGAAGTTCTGGGTTATGATTCTGGGCTGAAGTTCTGGGTTATGATTCTGGGCTGAAATTCTGGGTTATCATTCTGGGATGAGGTTCTGGGTTATGATTCTGGGCTGAGGATCTGGGTTATGATTCTGGACTGTGGTTCTGGGTTATGATTCTGGGCTGAGGTTCTGGGTTATGATTCTGGGCTGAAGTTCCGGTTATGATGTTAGCCTGAGGTTCTGGTTTATGATTCTGGGCTGAGGTTTTAAGTTATGATTCTGGGTTGAGGTTCTGGTTTATGATTCTGGGTTGAGGTTCTGGTTTATGATTCTGGGCTGAAGTTCTGGACTGAGGTTCTGGTTTATGATTCTGGACTGAGATTCTGGTTTATGATTCTGGGCTGAGGTTTTGGGTTATGATTCTGGGTTGAGGTTCTGGACTGAGGTTCTGGTTTATGATTCTGGGATAGCTTCTGGGCTGTGATTGTGGGTTATGGTTCTGAGCTGAGGTTCTGAGTTATGATTCTGGGCTGAAGTTCTGGGTTCTGATTCTGGGCAGAGGTTCTGGGTTCTGATTCTGGGCTGAGGTTCTGGGTTCTGATTCTGGGCTGAGGTTCTGGGTTCTGATTCTGGGCTGAAGTTCTGGGTTCTGATTCTGGGCTGAAGTTCTGGGTTATGATTCTGGGCTGAGGTTCTGGGTTATAAATTCTGGGATGAGGTTCTGGGTTATGATTCTGGGCTGAAGTTCTGAGTTATGATTCTGGGCTGAGGTTCTGGACTGAGGTTCTGGTTTATGATTCAAGGATAGGTTCTGGGCTGTGATTCTGGGCTGAGGTTCTGGCCGGGTTATGGTTCTGGGCTGAGGTTCTGGGTTATGATTCTGGGCTGAGGTTCTGGGTAATGATTCTGGGCTGAAGTTCTATGTTATGATTCTGGGCTGAAGTTCTATGTTATGATTCTGGGCTGAGGTTCTGGGTAATGTTTCTGGGATGAAGTTCTGGGTTATGATTCTGGGCTGAAGTTCTGGTTATGATTCTGGACTGAGGTTCTGGGCTGTGATTCTGGGCAGTGATTCTGGGCTGAGGTTCTGGGTTGAGGTTCTGGGCTGAGGTTTTTGGGATGAGGTTCTGGGTTATGATTCTGGAATGAGGTTCTGGTCTGTGACTCTGGACTGAGTTCTGGGTTATGGTTCTGGGTTATGGTTCTGAGCTGCAGTTTTGGGTTATGATTCTGGGCTTAAGTTCTGGGTTATGATTCTTGGCTGAGTTTCTGGCTTATGATTCTGGGCTGAAGTTTTGGGTTATGATTCTGGGCTGAAGTTCTGGGTTATGATTCTGGGCTGAAGTTCTGGGTTATGATTCTGGGCTGAAGTTCTGGGTTATGATTCTGGGCTGAAGTTCTGGGTTATGATTCTGGGCTGAAATTCTGGGTTATCATTCTGGGATGAGGTTCTGGGTTATGATTCTGGGCTGAGGATCTGGGTTATGATTCTGGGCTGAGGATCTGGGTTATGATTCTGGACTGTGGTTCTGGGTTATGATTCTGGGCTGAGGTTCTGGGTTATGATTCTGGGCTGAAGTTCCAGTTATGATGTTAGCCTGAGGTTCTGGTTTATGATTCTGGGCTGAGGTTTTGGGTTATGATTCTGGGTTGAGGTTCTGGTTTATGATTCTGGGTTGAGGTTCTGGTTTATGATTCTGGGCTGAAGTTCTGGACTGAGGTTCTGGTTTATGATTCTGGACTGAGATTCTGGTTTATGATTCTGGGCTGAGGTTTTGGGTTATGATTCTGGGTTGAGGTTCTGGACTGAGGTTCTGGTTTATGATTCTGGGATAGCTTCTGGGCTGTGATTGTGGGTTATGGTTCTGAGCTGAGGTTCTGGGTTATGATTCTGGGCTGAAGTTCTGGGTTCTGATTCTGGGCAGAGGTTCTGGGTTCTGATTCTGGGCTGAGGTTCTGGGTTCTGATTCTGGGCTGAAGTTCTGTGTTATGATTCTGGGCTGAGGTTCTGGGTTATAAATTTTGGGATGAGGTTCTGGGTTATAATTCTGGGCTGAAGTTCTGAGTTATGATTCTGGGCTGAGGTTCTGGACTGAGGTTCTGGTTTATGATTCAAGGATAGGTTCTGGGCTGTGATTCTGGGCTGAGGTTCTGGCCGGGTTATGGTTCTGGGCTGAGGTTCTGGGTTATGATTCTGGGCTGAGGTTCTGGGTTATGATTCTGGGTTGAAGTTCTGGGTTATGATTCTGGGCTGAATGTCTGGCTTATGATTCTGGGCTGAGGTTCTGGGTTATGATTCTGGGCTGAGGTTCTGGGTTATGATTCTGGGCTGAAGTTCTGGGTTATGATTCAGGGCTGAGGTTCTGGTTTATGATTTAGGAATAGGTTCTGGGCTGTGATTCTGGACTGACGTTCTGGGCTGTGATTCTGGAGTAAGGCTCTGGGTTGAGGTTCTGGGCTGAAGTTCTGGCTTATGATTCTGGGCTGAGGTTCTGGGTTCTGATTCTGGACTGAAGTTCTGGGTTATGATTCTGGGCTGAGGTTCTGGGTTATAAATTCTGGGATGAGGTTCTTGGTTATGATTCTGGACTGAAGTTCTGAGTTATGATTCTGGGTTGAGGTTCTGGACTGAGGTTCTGGTTTATGATTCAAGGATAGGTTCTGGGCTGTGATTCTGGGCTGAGGTTCTGGCCGGGTTCTGGTTCTGGGCTGAGGTTCTGGGTTATGGTTCTTGGCTGAGGTTCTGGGTTATGATTCTGGGCTGAAGTTCTGGGCCTTGATTCTGGGTTATGATTCTGGGCTGAGGTTCTGGGCCTTGATTCTGGACTGAGGTTCTGGGTTATGATTCTGGGCTGAGGTTCTGGGTTATGATTCTGGGCTGAGGTTCTGGGTTATGATTCTGGGCTAAGGTTCTGGGTTATGATTCTGGGTTGAAGTTCTGGGTTATGATCCTGGGATGAAGGTCTGGCTTATGATTCTGGGCTGAAGGTCTGGCTTATGATTCTGGGCTTAGGTTCTGGGTTACGATTCTGGGCTTAGGTTCTGGGTTACGATTCTGGGCTCAGGTTCTGAGCTGTGATTCTGAGTTAAGGTTCTGGGCTGAGGTTTTGGCTTATGATTCTGGGCTGAGGTTCTGGGCTGTGATTCTGGACTGAGGTTCTGGACTGTGATTCTGGGCTGAGGTTCTGGGCTGTGATTCTGGGCTGATGATCTGGACTGTGGAGCTGGGCTGTGATTCTGGGCTGAGGTTCTGGATTATGATTCTAGACTGGGGTTCTGGGTTATGATTCTGGGCTGAGGTTCTGTGTTATGATTCTGGGCTGAAGTTCTGTGTTATGATTCTGGGCTGAGGTTCTGGGTAATGATTCTGGGCTGAAGTTCTATGTTATGATTCTGGGCTGAAGTTCTATGTTATGATTCTGGGCTGAGGTTCTGGGTAATGTTTCTGGGATGAAGTTCTGGGTTATGATTCTGGGCTGAAGTTCTGGTTATGATTCTGGACTGAGGTTCTGGGCTGTGATTCTGGGCAGTGATTCTGGGCTGAGGTTCAGGGTTATGATTCTGGGCTGAGGTTCTGGGTTGAGGTTCTGGGCTGAGGTTTTGGGATGAGGTTCTGGGTTATGATTCTGGAATGAGGTTCTGGCCTGTGACTCTGGACTGAGGTTCTGGGTTATGGTTCTGAGCTGCAGTTTTGGGTTATGATTCTTGGCTTAAGTTCTGGGTTATGATTCTTGGCCGAGTTTCTGGCTTATGATTCTGGGCTGAAGTTTTGGGTTATGATTCTGGGCTGAAGTTCTGGGTTATGATTCTGGGCTGAAGTTATGGGTTATGATTCTGGGCTGAAGTTCTGGGTTATGATTCTGGGCTGAAATTCTGGGTTATCATTCTGGGATGAGGTTCTGGGTTATGATTCTGGGCTGAGGATCTGGGTTATGATTCTGGACTGTGGTTCTGGGTTATGATTCTGGGCTGAGGTTCTGGGTTATGATTCTGGGCTGAAGTTCCGGTTATGATGTTAGCCTGAGGTTCTGGTTTATGATTCTGGGCTGAGGTTTTGGGTTATGATTCTGGGTTGAGGTTCTGGTTTATGATTCTGGGTTGAGGTTCTGGTTTATGATTCTGGGTTGAGGTTCTGGTTTATGATTCTGGGCTGAAGTTCTGGACTGAGGTTCTGGTTTATGATTCTGGACTGAGATTCTGGTTTATGATTCTGGGCTGAGGTTTTGGGTTATGATTCTGGGTTGAGGTTCTGGACTGAGGTTCTGGTTTATGATTCTGGGATAGCTTCTGGGCTGTGATTGTGGGTTATGGTTCTGAGCTGAGGTTCTGGGTTATGATTCTGGGCTGAAGTTCTGGGTTCTGATTCTGGGCAGAGGTTCTGGGTTCTGATTCTGGGCTGAGGTTCTGGGTTCTGATTCTGGGCTGAAGTTCTGGGTTATGATTCTGGGCTGAGGTTCTGGGTTATAAATTCTGGGATGAGGTTCTGGGTTATGATTCTGGGCTGAGGTTCTGGACTGAGGTTCTGGTTTATGATTCAAGGATAGGTTCTGGGCTGTGATTCTGGGCTGAGGTTCTGGCCGGGTTATGGTTCTGGGCTGAGGTTCTGGGTTATGGTTCTTGGCTGAAGTTCTGGGTTATGGTTCTTGGCTGAGGTTCTGGGCTGTATTTCTGGACTGACGTTCTGGGTTATGATTCTGGGCTGAAGTTCTGGGCCTTGATTCTGGACTGAGGTTCTGGGTTATGATTCTGGGCTGAAGTTCTGGGCCTTGATTCTGGACTGAGGTTCTGGGTTATGATTCTGGGCTGAGGTTCTGGGTTATGATTCTGGGCTGAGGTTCTGGGTTATGATTCTGGGTTGAAGTTCTGGGTTATGATCCTGGGCTAAAGGTCTGGCTTATGATTCTGGGCTGAAGGTCTGGCTTATGATTCTGGGCTTAGGTTCTGGGTTACGAATCTGGGCTCAGGTTCTGAGCTGTGATTCTGAGTTAAGGTTCTGGGCTGAGGTTTTGGCTTATGATTCTGGGCTGAGGTTCTGGGCTGTGATTCTGGACTGAGGTTCTGGACTGTGATTCTGGGCTGAGGTTCTGGGCTGTGATTCTGGGTTATGATTCTGGGCTGATGATCTGGACTGTGGATCTGGACTGTGGATCTGGACTGTGGAGCTGGGCTGTGATTCTGGGCTGAGGTTCTGGATTATGATTCTAGACTGGGGTTCTGGGTTATGATTCTAGGCTGAGGTTCTGGGTTATGATTCTGGGCTGAGGTTCTGGGTTATGATTCTTGGCTGTGATTCTGGGCTGAGGTTCTGAGTTATGATTCTGGGCTAAGGTTCTGGACTGAAGTTCTGGGTTATGATTCTAGGCTGAGGTTCTGGGCTGTGATTCTGGGCTGAGGTTCTGGGCTGTGATTCTGGGTTATGATTCTGGGCTGTGGATCTGGACTGTGGAGCTGGGCTGTGATTCTGGGCTGAGGTTCTGGATTATGATTCTAGGCTGAGGTTCTGGGTTATGATTCTGGGCTGAGGTTCTGGATTATGATTCTAGGCTGAGGTTCTGGGTTATGATTCTGGGTTGAGGTTCTGGGTTATGATTCTGGGCTGAGGATCTGGACTGTGGAGCTGGGCTGTGATTCTGGGCTGAGGTTCTGGATTATGATTCTAGGCTGAGGTTCTGGGTTATGATTCTGGGCTGAGGTTCTGGGTTATGATTCTGGGCTGAGGTTCTGGGTTATGATTCTGGGCTGATGTTCTGAATTATGATTCTAGGCTGAGGTTCTGGGTTATGATTCTGGGCTGAGGTTCTGGGTTATGATTCTGGGCTGAGGTTCTGGGTTATGATTCTTGGCTGTGATTCTGGGCTGAGGTTCTGAGTTATGATTCTGGGCTAAGGTTCTGGACTGAAGTTCTGGGTTTCGATTCTAGGCTGAGGTTCTGGGCTGTAATTCTGGGTTATGATTCTGGGCTGATGATCTGGACTGTGGAGCTGGGCTGTGATTCTGGGCTGAGGTTCTGGATTATGATTCTAGACTGGGGTTCTGGGTTATGATTCTGGGCTGAGGTTCTGGGTTATGATTCTGGGCTGAGGTTCTGAATTATGATTCTAGGCTGAGGTTCTGGGTTATGATTCTGAGCTGAGGTTCTGGGTTATGATTCTTGGCTGTGATTCTGGGCTGAGGTTCTGAGTTATGATTCTGGGCTAAGGTTCTGGACTGAAGTTCTGAGTTATGATTCTAGGCTGAGGTTCTGGGCTGTGATTCTGGGCTGAGATTCTGGGTTATGATTCTGGGCTGAGGATCTGGACTGTGGAGCTGGGCTGTGATTCTGGGCTGAGGTTCTGGATTATGATTCTAGGCTGAGGTTCTGGGTTATGATTCTGGGCTGAGGTTCTGGATTATGATTCTAGGCTGAGGTTCTGGGTTATGATTCTGGGCTGAGGTTCTGGGTTATGATTCTGGGCTGAGGATCTGGACTGTGGAGCTGGGCTGTGATTCTGGGCTGAGGTTCTGGATTATGATTCTAGGCTGAGGTTCTGGGTTATGATTCTGGGCTGAGGTTCTGGGTTATGATTCTGGGCTGAGGTTCTGGGTTATGATTCTGGGCTGAGGTTCTGAATTATGATTCTAGGCTGAGGTTCTGGGTTATGATTCTGGGCTGAGGTTCTGGGTTATGATTCTGGGCAGAGGTTCTGGGTTATGATTCTGGGCTGAGGTTCTGGGTTATGATTCTGGGCTGAGGTTCTGAATTATGATTCTAGGCTGAGGTTCTGGGTTATGATTCTGAGCTGAGGTTCTGGGTTATGATTCTTGGCTGTGATTCTGGGCTGAGGTTCTGAGTTATGATTCTGGGCTAAGGTTCTGGACTGAAGTTCTGAGTTATGATTCTAGGCTGAGGTTCTGGGCTGTGATTCTGGGCTGAGATTCTGGGTTATGATTCTGGGCTGAGGATCTGGACTGTGGAGCTGGGCTGTGATTCTGGGCTGAGGTTCTGGATTATGATTCTAGGCTGAGGTTCTGGGTTATGATTCTGGGCTGAGGTTCTGGATTATGATTCTAGGCTGAGGTTCTGGGTTATGATTCTGGGCTGAGGTTCTGGGTTATGATTCTGGGCTGAGGATCTGGACTGTGGAGCTGGGCTGTGATTCTGGGCTGAGGTTCTGGATTATGATTCTAGGCTGAGGTTCTGGGTTATGATTCTGGGCTGAGGTTCTGGGTTATGATTCTGGGCTGAGGTTCTGGGTTATGATTCTGGGCTGAGGTTCTGAATTATGATTCTAGGCTGAGGTTCTGGGTTATGATTCTGGGCTGAGGTTCTGGGTTATGATTCTGGGCTGAGGTTCTGGGTTATGATTCTGGGCTGAGGTTCTGGGTTATGATTCTGGGCTGAGGTTCTGGGTTATGATTCTGGGCTGAGGTTCTGGGTTATGATTCTTGGCTGTGATTCTGGGCTGAGGTTCTGAGTTATGATTCTGGGCTAAGGTTCTGGACTGAAGTTCTGGGTTTTGATTCTAGGCTGAGGTTCTGGGCTGTAATTCTGGGCTGAGTTTCTGGGCTCACCACAATGCTTTGCAATCACACAGTATTCAGTACTCTATCTTCCAGTCCTGCTCATTGCACAGAGCGCAGATACACCCCATGCATTGTGCTTTTCTATGTAATTAGCTTTAGTAGGAATATTGTTTGCCAGCGGCTCCCTGTAGAAAGCCATTTCTCTGTAAGCTGGCAGCCCTAGAGAGGAGGAGAGGAAAGGAAAGGAGAAAGGTATATCCCAGTCCCCCATGCTGTCCCTTACATCCTCCACACACCTATGGACTATATACCCCAACCCCCTCTATCCTTCCCTTATTCCCACAATCCCCCCCCCCCCCCCCCATGTTAATGTTTTGTTTTGTTTTGGCAATGCTAAATGTATTTGGTCCTGCCAATAAAGCTATTTTGGATTTGGATTTGGAAAGGAGAGGGGAGAGTAGAGAAAGTAGAGGAGAGGAGAGGGGAGAGGAGGAGAGAGGGGAGAGGGGAGGAGAGGAGAGAGGAGAGAAGGTAGAGGGGAGAGGAGGTAGAGGAGAGGGGAGAGTAGAGAAGGTAGAGGAGAGGGGAGAGGAGGAGGAGAGAGGGGAGTGGAGGAGGAGAGAAGGTAGAGGAGAGGGGAGATGAGGAGAGGAGAGGGGAAAGGAGAGGGGAGAGGAGAAGGAGAGGAGAGGGGAGAGGAGGAGGAGAGAAGAGGGGAGAGAAGGTAGAGGGGAGAGGAGGTAGAGGAGAGGGGAGAGTAGAGAAGGTAGAGGAGAGGG